>NC_056751.1:531100282-531185282 GCF_019279795.1 Protopterus annectens | reverse complement strand
TTGCTATACTGTATATTTTTCTGTATGTATGTATGGATATGTCTTCCAAAGGCTCCAATGAAAATAGTAATAATGCCCAGCTGAACAAATATAAATAAATAAATGCATAAGACAAGAAAAACAATTCACTGTAAACCATACAAACTGATAAAGTACAGGCTGAATAGTCAGTAGGATATAAACTAAAGATGTATGTGTAGGTAATGTTTTATCTAATATTTTACCAAAAATATCTGTAATAATAATATGTAATGTATATTATGATCTGTTCTCTGGTCATAACTGATATATTATGTGTTTGAGACGTGTGTCAAGAAATAGACCTTAAGAATGAAGCTCGAGATGTAAATCTTGGTATCCATATCAAGCACACATAAATAAAAGGTTATAATTGTTAACCCAGTCAATTTTTTCATTGCATGGAACATTATATGCTCCATATACTACCAGTGATGCAGTAACAAAAGAGAAAGTGTAGGAGCACGAGCCTAGTGACTGCTGTTAGACAGAAGCATACCTCTCAAACGTCTTTGTTTAAGAATTCTGCTGAACCGAACAGTGTGTTGTGAACTGTCAATCTGGTAAAAATTTGAATGCCGCTCAACCCCCTTATGTAAGAATTCTAGACAAAGCCAAAAATAAAGTGTGTGTGTGTGTGTCAAAGGCTGAAAGGCTGAAAAATAGGAACAGTTTTTAAATAGTGCTCTTATAAGCTTAGAAAGTTGATAGAATAACAGGTTTTGCATTGTTATGCATTTTTTGAAGGGTATGAAGTCTGAAATTCAAATATCTGTCATGTCCAGTTCGATTCTCAGCTAGATCGTCTTCTGCATGGAGACATGTGTGAATGGGCGTACCTTCGTTGAAGGTTGGGCGTCAGGGCTGTTAACTCAGCACGTAAAAATCAACTACCAATCATTAGCGGACCGGAGTTCCGCTGTGGCGACCCCTAACTGGGAAAAGCCAAAAGAAACAACAACCATTTAGGGACTTCAATCCTCAGTGATTTGCTGGAAAATCACACATTTTATGAATAACAGACCAAAGTCTTCTTCTTCTTCTTTCGGCTTTTCTCGGTTAGGGGTCACCACAGTGGATCATCTGTCCGCTCATGATTGGCAGTGGAGTTTTACAGTGTCGAGTTGCTAGCCTGGCGCCCAACCTTTCACAGAAAGTACACACATGCACACACTCACACCTAGGGCCAATCTAGAGTGTCCAATTCACCTACTGCATGTCTTTGGGATGTGGGAGGAAACCAGAGCACCCGGAGAAAACTCACACGACCACACGGAGGACATTCTGACTCCACACAGAAGGCACCCCAGCCAAGAATCGAACCGGAGAACCTCTTGCTGTGAGGCGGCAACGCTAACCGCTGCACCACCATGGCTGCCCGAATAACAGAACAAAGTATCAGGCAAAAATCTGGACACTCAGACTGAATCTTGCTACAGAAGGCCACGTACATAACTCAATTTAACATTTATTTTCAAGGTATCTGAAATTGCCTTAAAAGTCGAGATCTCATGCAAAAATGCATGAGGCACATGTTGGTGCTGTACTCAAACTGAAAATTCATGCAACTCCTGACAACAATGATTAAAGAAGATTTGTTTATTCGTTTAACAGTAAGAAATCACATTCTTCAAATTTATTTATTTATTTATTTATTTGTAGTTGGTTTACCAGGATAGTCCATTGGGCCAAAAGAACCCATTTTCAATGGAGTCCTGAGGAGAAAAGCTCCAAAAACAATAAGCACAGTTACAATAAGGTATTTAGTTTCAATTATACAATTCCTATGGACTTGGAAATACAGTAGACTAGTGTACAAACATATACAAATATTACAATCTTGTATCGCTGAAAACAATTTACAATATAGAAACTGAGAGGCTTTTACAACTTAGGGTGAGTTACACTGGAGATATCTTTCATGCATTCAGGATGAGTAGCTTAATACAATCAAGAGAAAGGTATATGAGCTGTCATAGAACCTTTCAATATAGAAACAGAGAACCTTTTCCATCAGAGGGTATATTTGCAATAAGGTACCTTTAAGTATTCAGAAAAAGCTAATACAAGCAAGAGCAAGATCTATGAGTTTAGGAGAGTAAGTAGAAATTATCATTATGAATAGGGGAGGAGCAGTGACAATTCTCATTATGAGGAGATTATGTTGGGTGAGAGCAGGAGCATTCCCACTGGGAAATTAGGTGTGAGTGAAGGGATTTTTTGAATGAGAAGTGATTTGTGATGGTATGAATGGATGGGGGTAAGGAGTTCCAGAGATGAGCAAGACTCTAGGATAAGAGATTTTTTTCCAGGAGGGTGAATTGGTTTATACAGCTCAATTAAGTTTTGGTTGTTAGATCTTAGAATTCTATCAGGGAGGTGCATTTTGAAGGTAGAGGAAAGGGATGGGCAGAGGGAGGGATTGAAGATGAGTTTGTATGCAAAAGTCAGTTGGACGTAAGTGAGGTGATTGGGTAGTTCTAACCATTTTAGTTTGTGGAGAGCTGAACAGTGGTGTGAGGAGGACATATGGGAGGTAGCAAACTTGACAATTTTGTTATAGCAAGAAGAGAGTTGTGTTGAGAGACAACATTGTAGGTTAGTTAAAAGTGGGGCTCCATAGAGGAGGGATGGGATGAGAAATGTGGTAGATTGGGTGAGTTTGGTGGAGGATGTAAGATAACGATTCTGTCTGTAGAGCATGCCAAGTTTTTGGTGTTTTTATTTATATTTAGTTGAAGATGGGAATTGAATTTAAGCTGACTATCAATTTGGTCCCCAAGTAATTTGGCCTCAGATACCAGTTCTAAGGGTGTATTGTTGTGACTAGTAATAGTGAAATTACTTGGATTGAAAAAGGTAGCTTTAGAGGGGGTGAATACCATTACTTTGGTTTTGGAGGCATTGAGTACAAGGTGATTTGTTTTCATCCATTGTTCGGTGGTTGAGAATGCATCTTTAGTAAGCTTTAGCAGTGTGGGGATGGAGGTAACAGAGCAGATTATAGTTGAATCATCAGCGTATTGGATAATTGTAGTTGAAGGGATAGAGTTATGGAAATCGTTTATGAATATATTGAAAAGTAGGGGACCCAGTAAAGATCCTTGGGGAACACCAGTTGGGGTGTTGATGAAAGAGGAGGTGGCTTTTTTCCATCTCACTGCCTGATATCTATTGGATAAGTAGCTAGTGAACCAGTTCAGAGAAGAGGGTGACAAGCTAAGCTTGGAGAGTTTAGTTATTAATAAATTGTGAGAGATAATATCAAAGGCTTTAGAGAGGTCTAGTAGGAGGGTAGAGATAATGTATCCTGTGTCCCGGGCTTTGTTCACAGCTTCCAGGAAGGAGAGTAGGGCGGTCATAGTACTGTGTCTTGGTCTGAAACCATGTGGTGTTGGAGTTAGTAGGTTATTGTCTAAGAGATATGGTAGGAGTTGTAGGTGAATACACTTTTCTAAAAGTTTAGAGATAGGAGATAGAAAAGCGATGGGATGGAACTTAGTAATATTGTTATTGATGCCTCCTTTGTGCAATGGAACAACAAAAGCCTTTTTCCAGATTTGGGGTACCAAGCTTTGTTTGAATGGAACGGTTGATTAAAATGCTGATGGGGTAGGCAATGGCTTCAGCAGCTATACTGAGAAAGTAAGAAGGAATGTTATCAGGGGCATTAGAGCATGGTTTTAGTTTCTGCAGTAGTTTTTTATGGTGGATGTGGGTATAGGCTTTAGTGGGAATGGTGGGGGGAGGCGGGGAGAATTTGAGAATGTTGATGATGGAGTGGAGATAGGGGGATGAGCAGTAAAAAGGCTAAATGCTACAGTTGTAGAAACATGGAGCATATAAATTGAACACGTGGTACATTTCAGTCTCAGCAGAGCAGTAAAAATAATTTTCATGGCAAAAGTTCTAAAAATAGGATAGTAGAATATTGTGTCAACATTTTATAAGTAAGAGGCCATTATCATTTCCAGAAAAAGAAGAGTAAGTAACACGTTTTAAAAGTTTGAAGTAGAAAGTACTATTGGACCAGGGATTAGATATTCCTGTTGTAAAAAGTGATAATGTATTATGCATTTGAGGTGATTATAAACTGTCCATTAATCAAGCTGCAAGCAGAGACATCTCTACTCTCCTGAGTGGAAGAACCAATGGGCATGCTAAATGGTGGAGCTGGAACCAATGGGCATGCTTAATGCTGGAGCTGGAACCAATGGGCATGCTAAATGGTGGAGCTGTGTTTTATAGAACAGTAATAGCTGTTGCTTATCAGCATGTATGACTTGAAGATTCCGTTCCAGAAAATACGTGAGTATTAAAATTTATAACTGAGGTTTGTGCTTAACAGATCATCATGTAGTGTGAGCTCCATATCATGTTTTTTCAATGAATAATGAAAAACCTATTCAAGGATTCAAATGTTGCTGCATATTTTGTTGACTTTCTAATTACTGGGAAGATGGAATGCTATCATCTCAATTACTTACATGAATTATTGTGACATTTGTAAGACTATGACCTGAGAGTTAAAAAAATATGAATTTGGTAAATTACAGAACTGCGGTGGTGGTGCTGCGGTAGCGTTGTCGCCTCACAGTAAGACGTTGTCCTGTTCAATTCTCAGCGAAAGTGTCTTCTGTGTGGAGACATGCATGAATGGGCGTACCTTCGTTGAAGGTTGTGAGTCAGGGCTGGCAACTCGGCACATAAAAATCTACTGCCAATCATTAGCGGACCGGAGTTCCGCTGTGGCGACTCCTAACTGGGAAAAGCCGAAAGACACAACAACAGATTGAAAACCAGGGACATGTCCTGAGCAGAAGACGGGACTCACCTTTCCACATGATGTGAGAAAGAGACATTAATTAGTTTGATTATTGTGGAAGGTTCATGCTTAACTAAAGTACACTTGGCACCACTAAGTAGGTGTTAGTACACTATGATAATGTGTTGGTAGTCTATAGTCAAGGGATGGCAGCATTACTGAGTAGCTGTACCTTACTTTATGGCGTAAATGCAGTGATTTGGCATCTCACGTCTTCAGGTGATGAAAGACCATTTGCTTATATGTCAAGAATCCTTTCTTCTTTTGGGAAGAAGTAATCTCAGAATAAGAAGGGAGCATGTGCTTTAATTTTTGGAATAAATAAATTCCAACAGTACTTTTTGGTTAGAATTTTTTAATTGGTTACAGACCATAAGTCTTTGTTAACATTATATGCTGAGCATAACAGTTTGCCTACAATGACACTAGAAAAAAATCAGAGGTAGCTTATATTATTTGTAAGATTATCAGATAGACTGCAGAGTTTCCAAGAGTGATGACACATGTAGATGGGTTCTCTGTAATTATGTTACCAGAAATTTCAGATGGAATTACATAATATGTGAAGGAATGTACTTTGAATGAAAGAAATCTAGGGACTTCCTATTAAAAGTATTTTTGATGGCATAAAGAAGAACTAACCCTGGTCTGTTAACAGTTGTTACTTTATCAAAGTAGGATTGTCTGCTCTAATTACAGTAAATGCTAATGAGTATTTAAAATATTTTATAAAAGAAGATGCAGCCTTTCTTGAGGAAATATTATATCTTATGAGGTAATCAATCACAGTTTCTATAAAATGAGAAAATATCCTTTGGAAAAACTCTGTAAAGGCCACTGGATTGCTAAAATGAGAACACTAGCAGAGAGGGTGGTCTAGAGGCAGAAGCTAGAGGAAAATAGGGTCTATATCAGCTTATCGAAAGCTGATAAGAGCGAATGCTCTTTGATCGAACCCTAAATAGCGAACAACCTAAATAGGGAAGACACGGAACTGCTACTTTTTTCCCAGGGAAAAAAAATCGCTGGGCCATTTTCATGAGTTTGCCATTTCCTCCAATGTGGTGCAATCTCGGAGTTGGTATATTTAAGTAGGGTGTGTGGGGGGGTGAAGGCCGCCACTGTATGTTGTGTTTTCATTTTTTTTCTTTAATGTGAAACAGCAATTTTTTTCCCCTGGGAAAAAAAAATCTCAGTTCCGTGTCTTTGCTATTTTGGTTGTTCGACTTTTTGGGGTCGATCAAAGAGAATTTGCTCTTATCAGCTTTCGATAAGCTGATATAGACCCAGAAAAATATATATAATGTACAAATGATTTAGGAAGACCAAATCTTTCTAAATTCTTACAAATATTAACTAGTACAGTTAATGTTATGACTAGTTCAGAACTTTTCATTATAATACTTTCCATGCTAATATTCAATTTAGAGATGTTTTCTTAAATTTATTTGAGAGCATGTAGCATTAAATTTAGGTGCTAACATCTTGTTTAATAAAGGTGAATACGCCATTACTTAGATCTTCATGATCAAGGCTTTTTTTAACATTATTTTACATTTATCAATATTTACAAAGTTGGTATTAAGGATAGCTTGATACCATGGGAGGTCCTCATAATTACATTAAGTAATTTACATTTTTGCTTAATAATCTTAGATAATTTAGGAGTATGGGCAAGCCCAGAAAATTATGTAAAAATATTGGCAGTCAAATGCCCACAAGTATTACAAATTGGGAAAGGACATGAAAATATGTTTTTTTGGACTGTGTGAGATAAACATTATAAGTAATCATAAATTAGGTATTGGATAAATTACTGAATAATTTAAAGCATAAGTCCAAATAGTAATCCAGACTTCTCTATCAGCTGGGTTACAATCTGAGAATTCCCCCTTGGGAAGAGCAAAAGAAAGTGTTTGAATGAAAGACAATTTTGAATAAATTAAAGGTTGGTAATGGGCCAGATTCCATAAGACTTGCTCTCAGAGTAAATCACTTGCTCTCAGAGTAAGTGACTTTCTCTAAGGGCAAATCATTTGGAATCTGTCTCCCCAGTGTAATCCTGTTTCTAGATAGGTCTTACACTGAAGTAAGTCACTTACACCAAGAACAAGTCTTTTGGAATTGGGGCAGAGTTACACCAGATTAAGTCACTTACACTCAGAGCATGTCTTTTGGAAATGGGCTCAGTGTGTGTAAGACTAGTTTACAATGTCAGACAGAACAAAATAACTCTGTATTCATGATTCTGGCAGATGTATCTCTAAAATGGAGGGAAGTGAAATTTTGAACAGATGAATTTGTCACGGGACGACCTTGGCTGAGTAAAGTGGGGGGGAGCTGGAAGTAGGGTGATAGGTAGGTAAGGTCTGAGTGGGTAGGGAGCAGGTAGGAAAGAGTTAATTAAGGTGGGAGCTGAGAGGGGAAGTGAGGTAAGGCTAAGGGGTGGGTCTTAATGGGTTTTTGTAGGGGAAGTTGGTATGAGTAAGCACATTTTGGTGTTGTCTTGTTGAAGCAGGATCATGGCCAGACGACCTGAGGTTTGGTTAAGGTAGGCCTCGGGTAACTATAAGGCAGTAAGGTGAGTACAATTTTGCTCTGTTAGGAGGGTTTTCAAGTGACATTTTGGCATTAACTTGCTAAGGCAAGGGTATGTCCAAGATGACCTGTAGGTATTCCGAGGAACAGGTAGGCCTTGGGTTACTGGTGGGTTTTGGTTGTAGAAGACAGGTGGTCTCCATAGGAAGATATAAAAAGTTTTTTTTTTTTTGGGGGAGGTCCTGTTACTTGACACTTTGTGGGCTTTTAGGTGTGTCAGGGGTTTTAAGGCTTGAGGCCCTCCTCTCCCCCCCTCTTTTTTTTTAGTTGGGGAATATGGAGTAGTCCTGAGGTAATGGGTTCAGCCGTTTAAACTGTTTTGTGTTCTGCAGATGGTACAGGTGTGGGCTGCATAATCTGGCTCGGCTCTCTTAAATCTGGGGCAGCTTTCTGTCTTACATGCTGTGAAAGGAATTTATGCAGCCTGCAACACTTTCCTCTGGGAGAGCTTTATCAACCTCGGCATTTAGGAATTTTTACAAACAGTCCGGACTACAGCCCATGTGCAGGGAGCGCTGAAGATTAAGTTATAGGAAATGAAGGTGTTGACAATCTACGGGGATTGGAGAAAGGCAGTACATGGATGGCTTTTGGTCGTCCTGTTTAGGTGTGGAAGTGGTGTTTAGGCAGACAGTTGTTATTTTTGCAGGCTTGCTTTCGCTGGCTTGTCGGTGGTAGTTCTGGCTTCATTCTGTGATGTTCCTGCCGCTGGGAGATATGTGGTTGGGCCTGCGCATGCCTTTTGCAGGTTTGATTGGTGTCACAATGGCTTGGGAGTGGTGTGCCTCTTGTGGGGATCTTAAGCTCGTCGGGAGTAGAGATGGGTCAGGCCCTTTTTTAAACAGAAAAAAGGGGGAAATTGACGGGTTATGTTCCTTAAAAATACATATATATATATATATATATATATATATATATATATATATATATTTATATCTGGCTGGGTCGTATGTGTGATTTGATTGGGGGGAGGGTTCAGATTTCCTAGGGTGGTCAGATTTGGCATGTTGCTTCTTTTAGGCGTGTGTTCTTTCAGGGGTGGGGATTCTGCACTGTTTTGATCTGTTGCATGGATTTTGCCGTGCCTCTCCTTGGGCGGTAAGTTGTGGTTTGGGGCGGGTGCATTTCTTGTCGGGTGGCTGTTCATCTGCTGGGCTGTGTCCCAGCTATGTTTTAATAGAAAATGTCACACTTTTATTTTATTAGATTTAGTAATGGGTTTGGTTGATGTACACTGACCCCCCCCGACAGTTTGTGCAGGGGTAGGCATGGCCTGCGTGATTGACGGGCCAGACGGTGAGGCAATGTAAAGGGGTGGCATGATTGGCACTGCATGCAGATACTTCCCAGATGGCTTATTGGCTTGTTGCTCTGACTATAGTGTAAAGGTTCCTGGGTGCAAGCCCTTGCAGGGCTGTGTTTTTCTTGATAGTGGCCTCATGCATACATTAGTGTGGCTTTGTAGAAAGCTTTTTCAAAAGGTATTGCTCCCGTGATTTTCAAGTGAATTTTGTTCTGGTTTGCTGTCTTTTTTGACGAAGGGAATGTGTCGCTGAGCTACTACGCCCTGGATTGGTTTGGTGTCATCTATTCACTATAGGTTGATTTTGTGATGCATGCAGGCAAACTGGGGGAATAATATAGTGTGTATGTGTTGTTTGAATGTATCCTGAATAGTTATTGCCGGGCTTCACAGTTGTGCTGCTTCAGCGAGTTCTGTTGTGGCTACTGGTATTCTGCTCTCTCAACTTCTTGTTGGTGAATCCTGTTGATTCAGAGGGCTTGGTGTGCTGTGGAGATGCTTCCATTGGAGGAGGAGGTAAGTGGAGAGGGGAAAAGGAAAGGAGAAAAAAAAAAAACATAAACTGGGCAGTAGCAGAGATGGATGGACGGCTACCGCAACTGCATGTTCGTATGTCATCAGGCACTGGGTTCTTACCTGGCTGTCTGGGTTGAAGTCGGAAATGACAGGCATTTCAGTTTCAGACTCCTTACCCTTCTGGAAATTCATGCTAATGTTCAAATTGTGATTGAGGTTGTGCTTGGACATATACAAGGTCACATGGCGAATTTGTGTGGTTCATTTCTGATTCCGAGTTTAGATGGGTGTTTTCGTTGTTGGGTGGTTTGTGAGAGGTTTCAGATGTTGTTCACGGTTTTCTGCCAGTGGCAGGGGTTTGTTCTTGTGAGCTTTTCAGTGGAGCCACTGGACAGGTTTCGAGGGCTTTCTCCAGAGGGATTGCCATTCTGTTACTTGCTAGGTATAATTCTCTCATGTAAAACAAAGACTGGATGCAAATTGTTATTTCTGAATGTTTTGATAGTTTGGGTTATCTTGTTTGGAAGCAGCAGATAATATTGCTAAGGAAATTGGCACCAAGGAACTCTAGTCCTAATAATGTGGAACAAATGGGCAAAATATGGTTTACTAACAACTTCCGCTAGGTAGGTCATAGGGTGGTTAAATTAGGATGGTTTACTTAGTACTTATGTGGTGTGTTTAATCAAGTGTGTAGAATTTTAAAGAAGATTTTTAATTCTATGTACCATGGAATTTACTTAGGAAATTCTCGACACAGAATGTGTTACAAACGAAGGAGGCTTCCTCTTTTAATGTGGAACTTCATGGAACTTCGAGGAACTTTAACTTTTAAGACCCCAAATGAGGTATGTTCTTCTTAATGAGGTACACTTGAGATGCATGATGTGGTGCGGTTGCTGATGCATATTTTCATGTGATGTGAAGCTATATAATTCGTAGAAGTCACTTGATATGAGATGTGCATTAAGTCCTGCATTTCTCATGTGTCAGAGGGTGTTGGACTTGAAGGGCTTATTCTTTTGTTCAAGTTGAAGTGTAATTAAACCCAGCTTATTTTACAGTCTTCTTTTACACATTATTTACACAGGCGGTTGGCGGCATGGTTACATTTGGGTGATAGGTTTCACCTTTCTTTACACCTAATGTAAAACATAATAATTGTGCAGGATAGGAATCATGTTCCAGTAGCAATTTGTTTGTAGACTGTTTGAGACTAACATTGAGGTGTTAGATAAAAGCCTTTGTGCAATTGCTGGGGCTGATGCAGTGTTTTGGATTACTATTTGCTGATTCCACAGCCAACTGCTTGTTTTGCAGTGATGGATGACTTAGGGAAAGGAATTGTTTGATTGTTTTATGAGGTTAGCATTTGACAAGTTGTGGAGTCCGGGTCTAAGGACAGACAGTAATCTATATGTTTTTGTAAAAGACACTGCCAGAATGAATAACTACTTTTGCTTTATTTGACAGGTCACTGTCTTTGTCCAGTATGGGGACTTGTGGTTAGTTCTCTTACAGGTCACTTCCTTTCATCTTCGGGCATTTTGGGTGATATCATCCCTTGTGACCTGCAGGGAAGAGGTAACCATGCTATTAGGCAGCTCTTTTTTTTCTGGTGGTCTGGCTTTTGATAGACTCGTTTTTTGGGGGGTTATGGGGCACTGTGAGAAATGGCCTTTCATCGTCCATGTGTGGTGTGTTGGTAATGGTTATGGGGTAGGGTAATAGTAGGATCTGAAGTTTGATGTGTTTTGTTGCGTTCTAGGTGCCGACTAGCTCTAGGATATGCATTTTGCATATTGTTCTTATTCTGCATTAGATTCTGGGTCCAATTTTTTTATGGTCTTCTGGACAACTTTGGCAAATCATGGGAGACTGCTATGAGAGGATGGTGGCAGACACTTGGGTTTCATGTTTTGTGCCTTTCAGTTTATTCATGCTAAGGTAAGACATTTTCTTGGGTGAAGCCCAATAGTTAAGGTGTTGAGTAGGTAGGTTGCATGCTACTTATGGGGGGAGGGGGTAGGAGGAAAAAAAAATGTTGTGCTTATGGCACTCAAGGCCATTCCAATAGTAGGAGCATGGGGCAGTGATGGGGAACATTATTGTATGTTCATCAGAACCTTTTGCTTGCCTTTAGTGGCAGGTGAGGCAGAAATAGTCAGGTGAAGGTTCCCGAGTGGATAGGTGTCCTCATACCTCCAGCCAGGGTTGCCAGATTTCCGACTGGCCAGATAGGGACTAAAAAAAAAAAAAGGTCTTTCACTAGAAGTGAAGACTAAAAAAAAAAAGGGTCTTCCACACCAATCAAAAATAAATAAACACAGAGCTACTTCTGTTTAATGCGAAACATCGCAGTTCCGCATTACACAGAAGTAGCTCTGTTTTGCAATATTTTGATTGGCCCATATACTGGTATAAAGGCCAATCAAAAAATTGCTAAACACTGAGCTACTTCTGTTTAATGCGGAACATCGCAGTTCCGCATTAAACAGAAGTAGCTCTGTTTTGTGACGTTTTGATTGGCCCGTATACCGGTATACGGGCCAATCAAAAATCGCTAAACATGGAGCTACTTCTGTTTAATGCAGAACATCGCAGTTCTGCATTAAACAGAAGTAGCTCTGTTTTGCGACGTTTTGATTGGCCTATATACCAGCATATATCAATCAAAATCGCTAAACGAGCTACTTCTGTTTAATGCGGAACATCGCAGTTCCACATTAAACAGAAGTAGCTCTGTTTGCGATGTTTTGATTGGTTATATAGGCATACGGGTCAAAATCGCTAAACACGGAGCTTCTTGTACACAAGAAGTTCCGTGTTTAGCGATTTTTGATTGGCCCGTATGCCGGTATACAGGCCAATCAAAAAAAAAAAAAAAAAAAACCAAAGCGGAGGCTGCCCGGGATTTAAATCAGCAGTGCGGGACTCGGGATCAGGCTACTGATCTCGGGACAGTCCCGCATAAATAGGGATATCTGGCAACCCTGCCTCCAGCTGGCACAGTTTTTCGGGGAATTGTCAGAGTTGGCCTTATATTGTTGGTCAGTTTTTCATAGCTTGTGGTTCTTGGATCATCGTGTTTAAATCACTGAGGGATGATGCTGTAAATAATGTTCAGTCACTTTGAGTTTTATACCTCTTGAAGCAATAAATTTGAACCAGGCCAGACATAATGGGGGAGGGGGGATTAAAGGCCTAAAGAATTTAACCATAGAATTTCTGTGCACATTTAATGGGGCCAAAGGCAAGAAAAAAAATCTGTGGACATATATGGCACTTTGTTTATACAATTATAAATAGTTGGACTTGCATGTTGTATTGCTAAAGAGAATTTCTGTCCTGGGATTAAAGGCTGAAATTCAAATGAAGGAGTGGCTAAACCATGTGGTGTTTCAAAATGAGTGCTTGCTATCTGTCAAGGTGAGCGGGAAGGGGAGTAGGCAGGTTTTGTGGGTCTTCAAAGAAGGGGGTATGGAGTGTGGGCTACTGTTTGGGCGAGTTATGGTGGCATTTAGTAGCACTGTAGAAAGTGTTACATCTTCCAGGGTTTCCAGTGCTTGCAAGTTGTGAGTTATTTTCACTTTAACTCTGAGGAATTTACGGTTTAAAGTGTTACTTAACAGTAGTTGCCTGCCATGGCTTAATTTGGGTTCCAATTTGGTGTTCTTTAGAGGATTTCTGTCCCAGCACCAGCTTGATGGAATAGGATTGCAGTTTTCACAGGTAAAGGGATATTTTGTTTTTCCTTCACTTTACGTTTGTTTACATAATTGCAGTGGGGTTTATTCTGAATTCTGTGGGAGGAGTGGTAAGCTTATGGGAGGGATGTTAGCTAAGCCTCTTCATTTTCTTGGATGTCACAGCAGGGTCCATGATTTACTATACTGCCAGGGTACAGAATGGTTTAAAACTTTCATTGAACTGACTTTATTTTTTTGTTACCAAGATGTGATACTGCACTGCCATAATGTGTAACACATCGGTATAGTTGGTATCATCACTAATGCAAGGTGACCATTTTGTTGCAGGACCTATACCGGGACACTTAAGCTACAGCCTATTTATAGTCCTACAGCCCTACACTAATCCCTGCATCCTACATGCGGAACATGCCTTGCAACACTAAATTCAAAGAATCTTGAGGACATTATTACAAAAATAGGGACAGATTTTAAATATTCCTTCTCTAACCTTAGAAAGTTGCTAGAATAACAGGATTTTGTGTTAGCATGCATTTTCTGAAGGATATGAAGCCTACAGCTCAAAAGTATTACATTATTTAGTTGGTTCAGTCCTCCGTGATTTACCAGAAAAGCAAAATTTTGTGAGGATCAGATGCAGAACAAAAATATGAGGCAAAAATCTAGACAATTTGGACAGTTGAGAGATATGCTATGCACCAAAGGAATTGACTATTATGGGTAATTTGCTGATAAATCATTTTCTTCTCTGTTCATTACCAGTGTGTCTGTTCCGCAGAACATATTCCATGGAATTCACATGGTGTGATGCTGGGTCAGGAAAGGTCACAAAGCAGTAAATAATGGGGGAGGGTCAAATGACCAAAAATAGGCACATTTTTAAATATTACTTTTATAAACTTAGAAAGTTGCTAGAATAACAAGTTTTACATTAGCACAAATTTTCTGAAAAGCATTAACTCTGAAACTCAAATGTCTGTCAATATTTTCTGACTTAAATACTCAATGATTTGCCAACTATTTGCTAGAAAACCATAATTTTATGAGAAATGGACCAAAAATATGAAGCAGAAATCTGGACATTCTGCAAAAATCTGTACAGTTAAGAGGATACCTCTCAAGTTCCCAACACAAGAAATCTGGACAAAGCAAAAATAATGGGGACACAAAGGCCCAAAAATAGGGATACATTTTAAATATTGCTAATATAAACTTAGAAAGTTGCTAGAATAAAAGGTGTTGTGTTAACATGAATTACCTAAAGGATGTGAAGCTCAAACGTCTAATTATTTAGCGACTTTAACCCTTAATAACTTAGAAGAAAAATCACGAGTTTTATGAGGAACAGACTTAAAATATGAGATAAACATCTGGACAGGTTGTGAAAATCTAAGTATGGTTAAGAGGTATGATTGAGAGAGAGATAGAGAGATTGTGTATGTGAGAAATCGGGAGAGAGTGAGAGCGATGGGCGAGTGATTGCATGTATGAATGAGGGAGTGACTGTGTGTGTGAGAGATCGGGAGATTGAGAGCGATCATGTGTGAGTGAATGTATGTATGAATGAGGAGCAGTGATTAAGATGTTTGTGCATACTTCTTAACCTCTTACAGCAAGAAATCTGGACAAGGCTATAAATAATGTGTATGGGTGTGTGTGTGTCAGAGAGAGAGAGATGAGTGAGAGTAATCCCTGGCAGCAGTATCAAGAGGTTTGCATGCCTAACAGTCTGCAACAATCGTTTTATTTCATTTAAATTTGTTTTGGGGGGGCAAATATACATTTGCTAAAGTAATCCGCTCTGCCATCCAATAGACACAGATCGAGCTGTACCTGCCCAGCTTATATTTTTCTTCTTGGACTGCTAAAGGAGCTCCTCTTCTTATCATGGATATAACTCTCCCACCACCTGCCTTGTGTACATTCTGACTGTGGCCCTAACAGAATCTTTTGTCGTCCACGAAACAGCCTGAAGTTTTTGTTTTGGTTCACTCACTGAAGCAGCACTATGAATGCCGGAAACCATTCAGACTAAACCGGGACATTTCTGCATCCCAAAGACAAGGTTTGGGGATTCCAGGACAGAGACTTCCAAACTGGGACTGTCCTGGAAAAAGTGGGACCGTTGGTCACCTTGCACTAATGCATTTTGCTTCTGTCCCTGTGCAGATGGTGGTGTGAGGGGCATTCCAGTTGCTGTGGTGTTACACAGCAAGGTCCCAGATGGTGTAAGCATGTTGGTGCCGGATGTCTGAGTTGATACAGGGATGAGCAATGTGGTCATCCCTGGGTGAACACTAGGTTGGCGGCAGCTATGGATTCTAAGGTAATGGAGTCTGATGGGGTGGAAGTTCTGCTTGGTGGTGTTGGCACAATGAGGCTACAGGTAATTGGTATTTAGTTATTGCGATTAGAAGGATCATCATCTTGGGTCATTCTTTCGTCTTTTGGGCAGCTAGGCGTGCAGCAATTAGATGCAGTGGAATGACTTTTGGAGTTGTTTATTACATTTGTGAGGATGTGTTAGCATTGAGGAGGATATATCCATCTTTGGGTTTTAAGATGGTCTGAGATTATTCCCCGGTTGGTGTGGAGAGGTGCAAGAAATTTGGTAGCAGTGGAGAGAGCTCGGAGGTATGTTAAATTTACAATGGCAAAATATTTGAAGGAAGCTGGTGTGCATATGATGCGTCATGTGGAGTTTGAAAGCAGGTATCCTGTATGGTACAGGTCGGACAGAGTTCATTTTAATGAATTTGGGCTGGATTTGTTTAACCTTAACTGGGTTTGAAGGTGGAGGATATATTGGAAGGTGGTATGGTCTGAGGGGGAACAGCCCTTTGGGCTGGTGGGCGGAGAAGAGGGTCAGGCTTGACCCTCTTCTGTCCCCCTCAGAAGGATATTTGGAATTGAGATGGTGATTTGATGGTGGATGACTTGGAATGGAAATATGGAATTGATGATGATATTAAGGTGAGCGGGCATGCTGCTGTCAGGATTACTATGACTTGGAATGGAAATATGGAATTGATGATGATATTAAGGTGAGTGGGGATGTTGCCTTCATGATTACTAGGATAAGTGAGCAAGTGGGGGACGCTGCTTATTCAGGGTGAGCGGGTGTGCTGCCCTTATGTTTACTATCTTATTTGTTGCAATGTTGGATTCTGTGTGCCTCAATAAAGTTTGATGTTTGTTATTCAATTTCATTACAATAAAGGTCGTCAAATGTCTTTGGGTGTTTGTATTTTATTAGTACCGTGACAGATATTTTATATGCCCGAAATCCTATCCCAGGCTGTCATCAGCCATCAGAAACACTTTCTACTCTGTTTGCTGAACGTATGAATCTAGTTTACATCATTTTTTTATTAGGAAAATTGGGCGTTTCTTTCCATCAGAACAAAAAAGATTAGACAAATGTTTTGTATAGTTCTTCAAGGTAGGTGAAGACATTATTATCAAGTATGATGTTGAAAACTGAAGATATTTTGCTGTTTTCTGTTATGCTACAGAATGGCTTGGGATTTTAGTACAGGGCAAATATTCACAGTAGCACTCTCAGTTAGACATAGGAGAACCAGAAAGGAATTGATTAAACTAATTTTAAGGGGAATGTTCAACAAAGCACTACCTTAAAAAAGTTCCAGCATGACAAGCATGCAGGAGACAGCTCATTCAATGAAGAAGACATGATGTACCTCTTAGGGTCATAGGGTCATAGCGTTTACTATGAAAACAACCACATGGGGCCTTTTTAAGCCTAGCCACACATCCCAAATCTCTGATAAGTTATTGTACCCTTGATAAATGTAATCAGGGGCTTGGGAGATGAAACATTTACAAGCAGGGGCCTGGGAGATGAACCATTTACAGGTTGCCTGTGTCCATTAGAGACATAGGTGCTTAACCAGGGATGAATTTCCTGTTGCCCATCCAGTTATCCAAGTTACAGTTCAACTGGTTTAGGGAGGAATTCTGCTTCACATAGATGGGTTGCCTGTTCCAGAGAAGGGTTAGTCTGTGGGATATGTACGTGTCTCTCCAGCAGGTCCTACTTATATCTGAGATACCACTGGAAATATCAGACAGGTTCTGGAAATTATCATAGATAAAACAGGTCTTGTGTCTTATTGAGCTGAATGGACTGATTTCAGGGATATTTTCTAGCAGATATTCTGGCTATTTGAGGCCTAGGCAGCCAATGTCAAGATGCTGCCTCTTCAGATGAAGTGAATCCTGAGTCTACAGTTTGGGTCAGTGAGTCTGTTCATGTGCCAAATGAGGGGTAAGCATCAGGTTCCAGTCCTGATTTGTTCCCTGACTTTGTGTAAGACAGTACCATGCTGCATAAAAAGCCTGATATACTAGTGAGCCTGAAATCAGTGCCACAACTTAGAAACTCACAAAGCGTTAGAAAACCACTTTAATGCCTGACCTGCTGAGTTTTGCAGTCTTTGCCAGTAGTTCTGAGCCTACACATGAATGGGACATTTCTGCTTCAGTGTTATAGACTCTGTCTTATCACTAGAAGGCTTCAATCACTTTATTTTGTCTTAAACTTCTTCAAAGTATGTAACACTCATAAGGACTCCTTTGGAGAGCATAAAAGTCTACCTAGTATGGCTGCAGCAAAAAAAATCAGACATAGCCTATTATACTGAAGCTGCATCCAGACTTCTTTATTCTACTGTTTTACATGTAAAATTTATTAAAAAGTTATTTAAAAAAGACGAGTTTTTATTTTACCTACATTTACCACTCTACTGTGTATAGGGGTTTTAAAGATCATGGTAATTAGAGGGATTTAAAATATTTCTGATGCCAGAAGTCACAGGTCTGTGAACAAAGGCAGTGATAAAGTGCATCATTGGTCTGACAGAAAATTATTTCGAAGATATTCCTTTAGAAACTGAGTTGGTGGCTTCCATAATCTGGACTGCTAGTGAGACTTCCATTCTATCACATATGATGTGGAAGGCTAACTTTGTCAGAAGGGTGGGCATTTTGTTGAGAAAAGGTTTTGCTATTTGGATAACAAGAGTGATTGTTGCCATGAAGCTGAGAAAGCAATTGCTGAAAGATATGAATACCAGGCATACAGTAATAATGAAAATGGAAGACCCTGCTGTTAAGTATGTTTGCTGGCCAAACTAAGTGGGGAAGTTAAAGACTTGAGTAAACTGTGTGCCATGTCATTTGAAATAAAAGCTGCCATAACACGTCACTGTGTCCTTGAAAACTTCCAGGAGTGTGTGTGTCTTTTGGCTTTTCCCGGTTAGGGGTCGCCACAGCGGACCTCCGGTCCACTAATGATTGGCAGTTGACTTTTACGTGCCAAGTTGCCAGCCCTGACGCACAACCTTCAACGAAGGTATGCCCATTCACACATGTCACCACGCAGAAGACGCTCTAGCTGAGAATCGAACCGGACAGCGTCTTACTGTGAGGCGACAACGCTACCGCAGCACCACCACCGCAGATAGAATGATGTAAAAAACTGCCTGTTGACTTTGGTGGTCCTTTCTTCAACGGCATATTCTTAATCATGGTGGATGCACAAATGGTTAAAAGTATTCAGCGTGCCAAAGATTACTTTTCAAGCTACTGTTAGTTGACATAGAAGGCTGCTTTCTGTGCACAGCCTGTCAGAACATATCATAACTGATAATGGTAGCCAATTCACATCTGAAGAATATTAATTTTTTTGGAAGTAAAATATTTTCTTTTACTTCACCAGTACACCTAGACCTCCAGCTCCAGAAGGACTAACTGAAGGATATGTTCAAACATTTAAAACTCGGATGAAAAGTTAGCAAATAATACGATCATTGAGGAAGAAGACAATATTTTATTGTTTTTTTTTCTTGCTACAGTAGCTGTACTATATCAGATTGTATCACAGGTAAATATCCTGCTGATCTGTTTCTGAACAGACATGTTTGTATAACGATTTAATTAACCCTGACACAGACGTTGCAGTTCTGAAAGAGTAATACTTACAAAGGATTCATTACGATAAACATGCTATGAGCAGATCTTCTGATGTATCTTCTACCGTGCATCATTGTCACATAGCAGGAGTACGTCCTCAGTAGATGTTTGCAATAGCTACTGACCAGACTAGTCTAGTGTCCTATAAAATCGAAGGAAGGGAGTACAACTGGTATTAAATATCAGTGACATGGAAATCATTTGAGTAAGTGTGGAGGCACAGGATTCTCAGGATGTGCGTTCCTTTTCACAGATTGTGGACTTGTAATTTACCTGGTATATGCTATGAAACTCTGCATGCCATTTTGTTGCCCTGCTCTGCGAGTGAGTACCAGGTAAAGCAGAGGTTTCTCAAGAGCTGAAACATTCACAGAGAATTCATAAGTTGCTGTGTCTTAACTTGTGAGTCTGAAGTAAAATCAGTTGCATACGATCTGTTGGAGACTCCAGAATATTTTTGACAAGTCTGATGAAGTCTGATGAATTGGTCATCCCTGAAATGCTAAAATATGTCTATTATTGTGTTTTAAATTAAAAGCTGGTGGGTGGGGGCTGGCGGGGTAGATGTGGTGTAATGAATACTTATACTTTTGCTGTGGCAGCTTGAGGAATTTGTAAAAGTTATCAGCTGTGAAATGTAACAGCACTGCTTTGGAACTACAAAGAATAAAACACCTTTGAGAATTCAAGTGACCCCTCATGATATTTTGTGAATTCAGCACAGCTGTTTATTACAGCGCACCAGTCCCAGTCCTTCATGGGGTACAAGTGGCATCATCCCCTAGGGAATTAACTGAACCCTCACCCACCCCTTAAGGAAGGTAAGCCAAATTCCATCAAATAGTTTTTTTAGATTCCTGGTTGGGTCTTACTCACATGGAGTTAGTTTTTAATTGCATTAAAGGTGCACTTTTTTATACTGTGCTGGTGAGTAGGACAAATTCATTTCCAGGTGATTTGTTGCACTGCATGGGTAAAACATTGTAGCATACATACTGCATACCATTCTAGCCTGGACTGGTATGGTTACTGCATTTTATCTGAAGCAATAGTAGGCTGCAGTTTGTGATCTCATGTAGGAGGCAAGAAAATGAGGCATATAGCTGGTGCATGTGAGTGTGTGTTTGAGTGTGTGCATTTCCCTTACAAACTTAGAAAGTTGATAGAATAACAAGTCTACCTGAGTGACTTTTGGCTGCTGATTATCCTATTTGTTTGCATATCAATTATTGTGGATATACTGCAGCACATGGCTGAAAGAGCTGATGTCAAACTTGGCTACCGTCCTGGTGCAGAGGTCAGTAGGAATGGGCGATTAAGACAGCTACTTAAACTGGAAGTTAACCCACTGCTGAGACTGGATATAACAGGTGATGAACAAACTAATGAGCCCCCACAATGGGATACTTTTAAGCTGCTATTGAAGGATTTTGAAAATGGCCTTTACAAGCTCAAAAGACTACATTGGCAATGCCTACACATGGAGGCTTGCCTTCATTTTAGAGTTGCTCCTAGGGGCTTATGGATTCTCCGTATGTAATTATTCAAGGCTTGCCATTCGCCCTGCTGACAAAAGAGGGGCTGTTGTCTTGTTAGACTCTTCATTTTATATGAAAAGTATGGTGGAGATGTTGAATGATACTGCGACTTGTACTGCCATCTCTCAGCTTGAAGCTGAATCTATTGTAAAGAGAGTACAAGATGTTTTATATGATTTGTTATTGACTTCTTGTTTGACTGTGGAAGTTTATGATTTAATGTATGTGGATAAGCCACTAATTCCCATTATCCATCATTTACCCAAGGTAAATAAGTCTCTGTGAACCCATCCTTTCGACCTATAGTTTCAGGGAGAGGATAGGTGACTGAGTTTATATCCATCTTTACTGAGAGTTTTTTTAAAGGAACGTTTAAGTAAAACGATAGCAGTCGTAAGAGATACTGAGCGTTTTCTATGTACTTTGGCTGACTACACCAGGCACCATGGTTTATTTGATGCGGATATATTACTGGTCACCATGGCTATACATACACTATTTACTGTGATACCTCATGGATTGGGGAGTGAGTCACTGAAGTGCTTTTTGGATGGTAACACTGATTATACATATGCATGTATTGAATTGATAGGAATATTGCTAGAGTTAGTCCTAGAAAATAATATCTTTTTGTTTAAGGATGTTATCTATATGCAAAAGCTTGGCTATGTGGCCCCCTTGCGTGAACAGTTATGCCAACCTTGTGTTGGCTGACTGGGAGAGTAAGGTGGTCCTGTCTGATCATGTTTTTACTTACCTGTTACATTATAAAAGGTTCGTGGATGACATTTTTATTTTGTGGCAGGGCACTAATGTTGAGCTGTAATGCTTTGTTGAATATCTGTAACAGCATAGTACAAGCTTTAGATTTGCTTTGAACTATTCAACCCAGCAGACTGAGTTTTTGGATGTCAGTGTCACTTTGGTCAATGGTGTCGTCCAGAGCTCTCTGTTTAGGAAAATGTGTAAAAAGAATGCAATCCTGCATCACTCCAGTATGCATCTTAAGCATGTTTTTGATAATATAGCTAAGGGACAGTCCTTAAGGATGTCCAGACTGCATACAGAAGATAAGGAGTACAAGGGAGCACTGGGCAATCTTAATAATGATTTAGTGGAGAGGGGCTATAAAAAGCATGATATAAATACGACTCTTACGGATGTTGACTACATGCATAACACTACTGGTTAACCTTTTCTTAATAGGACAGCTACTGTATATGAATCAAGGAGGATGTATAGACTTCCACTGAGTAACATCTTAAGCCTTCCTCTCACTTATAGCAGTAATATCCATCGAGTATGTGATGTTATAAATAAGAATCAGCCTATTTTAGTGTCAAATGATCAGATTATAGCCATTGTAGGCGATAGACCTAGTTATACATTTTAGAACAATTTGTCTTTGAAAAGGCAATTGTGCTGTACTACTAGCAGTATTCCTCATGTGATTTCAACAAGGCATGGTACAGTTCCTTGTAGAAAATGCAATGCCTTCCACTTTATATCCAAGAAGAATTTTTTTACACACCCTCATACTAATTATAGGTATTCTTTTAATTTTTATGCTGACTGTAGATCGAAAAATTTAGTATATTTAGCTCAGTGCAAGTTATGTGCCTCCTTTTACTTAGGCAAGACAACCAGGATGCTGAAGGAGCGTATCCTAAAGCATGTATGTGATATTAGGAATAATAATTCTTTAAATGCACTTGCCAAACATGTTTCTGCAAATGAGGGGCATGTGTTTGGTTGTACGGTGGTGCAGTTAGTTCCAGTGAATATGAGAGGAGGTGATTTGAACAATAGAGTGGAATTGGCAGAAATGCATTGGATAGCAAAAATGCAGGCTGATAAATTGCCAGGTATTAAAACCTGCCTTAAAGAAAAGGAGGTCTCATCAATAAGAAGACTGATTGTTGCTTTTCATTGGTTGTTTTTAACTAGAATTTTGTGATTTAAACTTGCTTGTTTTACTTGTTTTTTGGATCTGAAGAAGCAGCACTGTGTGAAAGTGCTTATCCAGTTTTACTTATTTTATTAAACTTTGTATGCCTACAGCTCTGGTGGTCGCTTGGAGTTTTTTTCTAAAGTTTTGCATTACCATGAATTTTTTGAAGTGTAAGAAGTGTGAAACTCAAATGTCTGTCATTATTTTCTTAAATTTGCCAGAAAAATACAATTTTATGAAAAATGGACCAAAAATGTGAGGCAAAAATCTGGACATTCTGTGAAAATCTGTACAGTTGGGTTAACAAATTATGTTGATCATCTGTTATCATATGATCTTTAAAAAAAGTTTTACGCTTTCTGTTGAGCTGTTTGTTGTGAATTTGCTTTATTACTCCAGTTATGTCTCACAGTACAGGACACACCATCTTTTTTTGGAGTAAATGAACCCTGTGCAGTTGTTTCATGTTATGAATGCTTGGCTTTACTTACCCCTTAACTATTTTAGTTTGTACTGGTGCAAATAGACCCTGAGAGATTGAGACCTTAACATGCAGTTATTTTGCTAAATTCTTTATTTTCTACAATTCGATTCATATTTGTGTAGGCCAATGTGAATTAAAATATTTTAAAATTTCTATGTCTGTTTTTCCTGGTGGCTATATCTTTTAGCAGTCATCTCCCTGTTTGTTTCTAAGACTGCCGTGGGAATCTATGAAACAGCCTGGAGTTCCCACCTCTGTAGATGTTATTGGCTTTTCTTGATCTCTGGGAGTCTTGGGGTTGGTTCTTCACTTTGAAACAGTTAACACCCTGCCTCTGTCATCCATGTGAAATCACTGAGATTCATGTCATATGACAGCAAAGCTTTAACTTTTGCAGAAAGTGGGAGGGATAAATTACTACAATGACTGTACAGGTCAGACATCATTCAAAAAAGGCAGATTTTTGTCAAATGAACATTTTAATCATAAGTGTAGGAACAATTTCTAAAGTATATTTATATTTAAATAATTAGGAAAATAGAAGGGGTTGTCTTTTCTATTTAGTTCACAACAAATTTTGTTATATGGAAATTAATGTGGACATTTTACTGCATGTACTACATCCTGCTTTGCAGTCTGGATGAAGCAAAAATTAAATGTTCTCAGAGACTGTTGTTTCTTCCTTACTTTTCTAAGAAAATATCAAACCTTTTACTTAAATCTTTCAACATTTTTTCACTGTTTCGATTTCTAAACTTTATTGTATTATGTCAGCCTTTTCATGAGCTCTTAAGGAACATGTCATTTATTTTGACCTAGGTGATACTTTGTATGGCTATATCCCAGAAACATAGCGTGCATGTTCTGCTTACAGATCCTTGGGAGCCATAGTGGTAGTGTTTGTGGTCTATTTTTTTCAGCTTAAGGCTTAAACATTTCCAATTATTTCTGCATCATCAGCAAGTGACAATTAAGTGGACTCTGACCAGATGATTTTCATCTGGAAATGATCTCACATGTACTCTACAAAGGGATCATTCAGTCATGCATTACAAACGCCACAGCAACAAAAGCTGCATCAGTGACCTGATACAGTGGGTCATGCTTAATGTATTTTGAATGACAAGACAATTACTTATACAACTGAGGTAAAATGCATTCTGTGAAGAGTTTGTTATACATGTCTCAGAAGCCCTATCTTGTATAAGCCTTTAGAAACATTTTGCTTTAACCCACTACAGGCACTTTATGAATGTTTCGTAATTGCTCTGTTTTATATAGAAGGGAGCAAAGGCCAGTTCAGTTCCACTCATAAACAAGGATACGTATGCAACAGTTCACTTACCTAATACCTGGTTTGATGGAATATATCAAGTGTTTTTTCAGAGGGTTCCTTTAAAAAAGGTGTTGAAGGTTTCCTTTGCATGTGATCTCTAGTTACCTTAGCCCTCATATTTCAGGTTATCTCAGCCTGCGAAAAGAATAAAATCATGTTTATTTGATTAACTGTGTGTTGTAGTCTTATTCCAGACAAGACATAATAGAACTATGTGATGGTAACCTCAGAACTATTTCATATTTAATGAAATCTGAATTTAACCTAAACAGTTACAATAAAAAGATGTAAGAGTCTCTTTTACCAGGTTTAAAAATAACATTTCAGCAAATTAAATTGCCAGTTAACCTATCTGGGATTGCTTAGCATCAGAGACCTACATTACCTTGGATTATGGAAATGCCAACTTTTACTGAAACAAGTAAGCTTTCTTTATTATTTATTAAGCCGCATCCCTAATGGCACAAATACTGCAGAGGAGTTATGTTCTTTGTTATCCTCAAGCAGTATACTGTAATGTAGCAATAACCTACGGCTGGGTGTGGGTCATGCTGGATTTACCCACTGTTAGTGTGGTTTGGTCACAATGGCGAATCCTGCTTGACCAAACAAAGCCAACCATGGGTAAATCAGCATTATCCACACCCGGCCATGGATTATTGCTATTATACAATGACATTATTTAAGAAAAAATGAACTTACTCTTTTTATATAATGTCCTTATATAACAGCACCGTAGTACTTTTCTGCATTTATCCCCAACATTGTGAGGCTTTCATGATGTACTGCGCATGCGTATGGGACTTATGTTTCCACACTTGCACAGTATATCAGTGCTGCATAAAGGAAGCAATGGAGAAAGGAAGATCTCTTTTGCTTTTTTCTCTGTTTTTAATTTAAAAAAAAATGAAATCAAGAGACTTTAAATATAAGAGAGAGATGGGACAGAGAAAATATAAGAATAATCAGGCATGTTTCTCTAGTTTTGCATAATGTAGCTGATTACCCTTGTATTTTTCTCTGTTCCATTTCTCTTCTTATTTTGAAGTCTCTGGTTTTTGTAAATTTACTTTTTGAAAGATTAATGAAAAGTAGACTTTTCGTAGCATATATTAATAGAAGAAGGTCCTAGTGACTGGACGTTTTTCTATAGGTATATGCTCAATTTACACTGGGCACGCTGGCTGGGCTGACCAATCAAAGTTATTGTCCTGTCATTATATAGTATGGGATAAACTTGTTGCATTATTCTAGAATCAGATCCCATACTGTTTAGTACTTTTTGAATTTGGAAAGGTGATTTGGTGGGGAGACCTCTTGTTATATTTAAAGGGTTGGCCAAGTACTCATAGGAATCACTATCACTCTTCCTAGAAACAGGTTTAGAATGGCTTACACACACACACACACACACACACACACACACACACACACACACACACACACACACACACACACACACACACACAGACACACACACACACACACACACACACACACACACACACACACACACACACACACACTTTGTACCAGTTTAGAGCTCTGGCGTTTACAAGACAAACGGTGTCTGTGTCAAGTATACTTAATGGGGCTGCATAGATGCAGATAAGAGCTCAGCTGTGTTTATTAATGATATCATAAACGTGTGTTCACTTAGTAAAGTTGCCCACTTGAAAGAAGTAGAAAATTCTCATCATTAATGATGCTAGATAGGGACACATTAGATGAAGAAAAATGTTGTCACACACAGTGCATATCGCCAGACTCAGGTGCTTTGGGCCTGAACTGAATTTAGATGGTACAGTGTTACAGCACTGACACATTTTAATGTTTTAATTTTATATTAGTATTGTATAACCATAAATGTACTTTGTGAGCATAGATAACAGCTTTGATACCCAAGAGAAAATATATCTCTGTCTACCAATACCCCATTTGCTGATTAAAAAAATGAAAACTTCTGAATAAAATTAAATTATTATTTTTTTACTTTTGTTAGTACAGTAGGTAGATAAAAAGAGTATTTAAAAAATGCACATGGTTAGAGCAATTTTTTAATTTTTGCAGACATTGTCCCTTGGAAGCTAAATGAAGATTTTGCATCCCTTTTTTCCTGGCATAAACATAAGAATCTGACAGTGAATGCAAGCTTATGCCTTGTGCCTCTGTACTGGCTACTGCAGTGACCAGTGCTTAAGTTAATCTATCCTCATTTGAGATCACTAACACCTCTATATTGCTCTGGACTCTAGCCTGTACTGTAGTCATGTATCAGCTAATCCCTGAATTTTAAGGCAGATTTACTAAATATGTTGTTGTTCTTCTTTCGGCTTTTCCCGGTTAGGGGTCGCCACAGCGGAACTCCGGTCTGCTAATGATTGGCAGTAAATTTTTTTACGGGTGCCGAGGTGCCAGCTCAACCATCAACGAAGGCAAGCCCATTCTACGCATGTCTTTCGAATGCCACTCGACCACGGGGAGGACATGCAGACTCCACACAGAAGGCGCTCCAGCCGAGAATCGAACGGGAGAACCTCTTGCTGTGAGGCAACAACGCTACTGCTGCACCACCGTGGCTTCTTGATGTACTAAATGTGTAATTCCTGAAATTAGGATGGTGCTGCGCAGATGTAGTATTCTTTCTACACTGACTCATGGCTGTCTAACTTTTGTAGTTGACAATAAACCTGTATTAGTTAGCTGGAACTCTGCTTACAGTACACATTTCTGTAGAATGCTGCAAACAAGACTGTGTGTTAAATGGAGCTTTTCACCCTGGGCCTGTGTTGAAAAAGGGCGCTGCCAGTCAGACTGTTTTGGTCAACAAAGACAAATAAATAAATAAATTTGACACATGCACACATTAGGGCCATTGTAGGAAAAAAAAGTGTAACCAGTTCTGTCCAAGGCAAACATTAAGACTATCTACTCTAATACTTCCAGTGACTTATAGTTAGGGATGGCCTGCAAATAAAGATGTTTAGACAAAAAGGTGCATTTGTAATTTAGGCTTTTACTGTAAGAAAATGAGAATAAAAACTCGTATCACATCACATGCATACCTGCATATGGTTAACATCCACTGTCTTAATGAAATGCTGTTAAATATATACATATGATGATCAGTTTCATTAAAAAAGAAGATGACAGACAATACATGCTGTACTGTAGTTATAATCATTTGTGAAATTATTTTAACATATAACTGATAGTAGCATGTCATATAATTATAATATATTAAATAGTGAACTGTGTTTAATAACATAACTATAATGTTTGAATTTATCTTCAGTCTTTGAATTATGTACACTACTTTAAGTTTTCTAATCAGTCAATCAAATTATTAGCAACTTTATGAGGTATCAGTTTTATTCTGAAGCGTGTCAGAGTTACAACTTTTTTTCTGAACATGTTCACACTCTGAAGCTAATCTGTTTTAATGTACAAATTTGGAATAGAAGAGCTTTGTTCTGGTTTGTTGCAAGTTCACATTCTGTATATCTTAATGTAGCATTTGTGCAGTGTCATCAGTATCTTTGTTATTTCTGTTAAGATGGTAATGATGCTTTCTGAAGGACATCTGAGGTAGGTTTCTGCACTTTATGGAAATGTCTGTGATTTCTTCTATAGATATGTGAATCAATATCTTTCCCTTTGTGAGAATTTGGCTCATCCCCTTGTGTACTTAATGCTGTTTGCATATTATTTTTAAGTATTTTAGAATATGTTGTGCTTCCGTGTACTTTTTTAGTAGTGGTAGGTTTGTTGGACTTCTTTTACAGTACATCTTTTGCCATTACTGATTTCATTTTAGTAAATTTAAGACTTAATCACTTACATAAAATTAGACCTGTTAGTAACAGCCTGCATTTCATTGCTGGAACCTGTGTTCTAAGAGACTGCTTTTCAATCTATCTGGAAATATACAGAGCTAAGTATATATTTTTTGGTTTTAGAGTTTGTACTGTTAATTGTTGCTTATAGTTTTTCAGATCTCTGCTGAAATTGTTTTCCCCACCTCCCCCTATTTTCTGCTGTGTCTTCAGTTGGTATAACTGTTTTTTACAGTTTGTGTGTTATCTAACTCAAGGATCACTTGCATAAAATTAGACCTGTTAGTAACAGCCTACATTTCATTGCTGGAACCTGTGTTCTGAGAGACTGCTTTTCAATTTATCTGGAAATATACAGAGCTAAGTATATATTTTTTGGTTTTAGAGTTTGTACTGTTAATTGTTGCTTATAGTTTTTCATATCTCTGCTGAAAGTGTTTTCCCCACCTCCCCTTATTTTCTGCTGTGTCTTCAGTTGGTATAACTGTTTTTTACAGCTTGTGTGTTATCTAACTGAAGGATCACTTGCATAAAATTAGACCTGTTAGTAACAGCCTGCAGTTCATTGCTGGAACCTGTGTTCTGAGAGACTGATTTCAATCTATCTGGAAATATACAGAGCTAAGTATATTATTTTGGTTTTAGAGTTTGTACTGTTTATTTTTGCTTATAGGTTTTCAGATCTCTGCTGAAAGTGTTTTGTCCACCTCTGTCCCAAGGTCTCTTATCACACTTTCGGTGTTAAGTATACTACCACCTATTTTGTAGTTCATGGGTACAGAGTTTTTACCAAAGGGGATGACAATGCACTTTTTAGCATTGAGCTTGAGGCCATGTCCAGATACAGATTTGCTGTATTCATGACTGTATGTAAGCTGAGCCCACCAAGCCTTTCTGTGTTAGAGGGAAGCCTTTTAGCTTATCAGTGGGAATGGTAAGCACTAGGTAACCTGTCTACCACATAAGGAGTGGTTCTGGCCCAGAAATTGTAGTTATTGGCTGTTTGGGCAATCTTTTCCATCTTTCTCAACTTTCTGATTTGAAAGCCTGCATTTGCACTTGTTTCTGTCCTGTAACTCATCTAGTGCAGATACAGATTCTTAGTTTTAGCACTTAAATTTGCTTATTCGTGCTCAGCCCATGTTCAGAACTTGTAAGCACTAAATAAGCTACTAATTACTATAGCACTCATCCTTCCTCATTACCTAGAGGAAAACAGTTTTGTACTTACTTTTCTCACTTGCTTAGAGAAAAACAGCTCTTGTACTCACTTTCCTCACTTATCTAGAGGAAAATAGTTTTTTATTCAGGCATGTCGAAGGGTCAGCTCCCAGTTTTCTCTCCTGTCTATCTAATGAATCTGGGCATCTTGAGGCAATGTAGAAATTGCCTCATGTACACAGACAACCCTCTCCTCCTACCACCCAACACTACAACCTGTGAGAGATGCACTTATCTAGCCAAACTGGAGGTAAAGCTCTCTCCAACCAAGACTGAACTTGACAGTCAAGAGGAGAAGGTAAACATTTGCACCACACCACACTCATCATATAGTCTCACTAAATCTGCACCACCAAAATCCACACATAGTAACACAAAAACATTCACTGAGGCTCTCAATAATAATCTGTCTAAGCAACAGAGACCTCCAAAGCAGAAACGCAAGCAACCTCCATCCCCCAACACAACCCAAATGACACATATCCCACAGACTCAGTGTGCCACTCAACCACAGCCAATAAGACAAAACAATGTACCCAACACACTAGTCATAGGTGACTCTATAGTCAGGCACACTGATGTCCCACTCACCAGGCTAAACAAGGAGAAGGTTACTGTCAGCTGCCTGTGGGGTGCCAGGATCCGCCACATGACCCATGCACTCAGGTCACTCCACAACAAGTACAAATATGATTCTGTCATTGTCCATGTTGGAGTGAATGACCTGAGACATACCTCCCTAGACTACATGAAAAGAGACATGGAAGAGCTCTCCGATCTTGTTGCCCAGGCAGGTATGACTCTAGCCTTGAGTAGCATTCTGCCATCACCCAGAATGATACCGCAGTACAAGGACAAAATTATTGACTTCAACAATTGGCTAAGCTTCTGGTGTCATTCTAAGGGGATCCAGTATCTGTCTGCTTGGGATGACATGGTCGACAAACCATGATGGTTTGCCAGAGATGGCCTGCACCTGTCATCCCCTGGGATTCCGGATACTGGCTAAGGCTCTTGCCGCACCTATAGTGCTTTTTTTAGGCAAGGTTCAAATGACAAATTCACCAACATAACAGGAACAGGCAAGCAAAAACTGAGGGTAATGCTACTCAATGCTAGAAGTCTAAATCTCAAAATGCACTCACTTGAGGCACTCCTTAAAATGGAGAACATCGATATCTGTGCAGTGACTGAAACCTGGTTCAAGGCTCCAGAGAGCACCCCTGCACTAGCAGGCTATAATTCATACCACACTTTTCGGCCATGTAACCTGGACCAAAACACCAAAGGCGGTGGTGTGTCCATAGTTATTAAGGATATCCACACCTCCAGGCTAGTTGCCCAGCATAATGCATCCAAGGTTATCCAAGTGCAACTAACTCGGGGCAAAACTGCAATCCAAATTGTAGCTTGCAACAGATCTCCCACCATGCCCCAGGGTTCCCACTCATCTTTTCTTGATGTACTGGAAAATATTAGGGTTCAACCAAACACCCTAATAATGGGCGACTTCAACTACCTCACCATTAACTGGGAAAACAATTTTATTTTTATTTATTTTATTTATTTTACATTTGTTGACCGGGATAGTCCGACTGGATGCATGTCCATTTTCAGCGGAGGCCCGGGGAGAAAAGCTCCAAGGGTAAACAGATACAGCATTACATAATGCCAGCATTACATATTACAAACAGATTATTTACAGAGATTACATAAGTAAGCAAGTTAAACAAGTTCCACAGGTTAAAGTTAGTCCTGAGCACAAGTCAGGATTAAATTAAATTACACAGTAAACTGGTTAACAGATTTTTACACATTCGAGTTAGCCAGGCTTGATACATTGACATAGCCAGTTAAGTGACAAATGTTGTCTGAGTCTAGTTTTAAATTGACCTAAGGTGGAAAGTAAGGTAATATCAGCTGGAAGTGAGTTCCAGGATCTACTTACAGAGTTTGCAAAGAGAGAATCACCGGCTGTAAGTTATTAATTTTGCTAGTCTGAATTAGTAGTTTGTTAGAGGATCAAGCAGTCTAGGATTGTTGTAGGGGTGATAATATTTTTAAGTGCAGGAGTATTGTCCGGATTATAGAGGATTTTATAGGCCATAATCAGTTGGTTATACTGGATTAGGCTAGGTAGTTCAAGCCAACCAAGCTGATTTAGATTGATGCAATGATGTGTCCTAAAAGGCAGCCCAGTAGCAAACCTGGCAATGTGGTTGTAGCAAATTGAGAGTTTGTTAAGGACAGTCTTGTTCAAATTCGAGAGTAGAGGGGATGCATACAGAAGGGTTGAAAGAAGGTGAGAGTGAGCTATGGCAATTTTAGCTGGAGGGGTTAGGAAGGCTTTTATTCTGTAAAGTGACCCTAGTTTTTTATTGATGGTTTTGATAGTTTGGTTAACATGTAGTTCAAATTTGAGATTATTGTCTATGATGACACCTAATAGTTTTGTAGATGGGTTAGGGGAGATTATTGTGCCATCATTTGATTTTATGGTAAAGGTGAAAGCGGTAGACCTACGTGTTGGTGAAAATAACAGCATTTTAGTTTTTTGGGATTTAGGATCAGACGATGTTCAGAAAGCCAGTTTTCTATTGTATTAAAGGTGGTCTGGGTAGCTGACCGTAACTCTACTGTAGATGTGGCTGAGCAAATCAGAGTAGAGTCATCAGCATATTGGATACAGCTGAATTTTGGGATGACAGTATAAAGGTCGTTGATGAAGATGGAGAACAGCAAGGGCCCCAGTATAGAGCCTTGTGGTACTCTGTGGGTGTTAGGTAGAAGGTTAGAGAGTTTGTTCTGCCAGAGGACAGCCTGCTGTCGACCATTCAGGTAGGATTGAAACCATTGGAGGGCTCCAGTATCTAGACAGAATGTTTGCAGGGTGTGGATTAAAAGTTGGTGATCAACCATATCGAATGCCTTGGAAAGATCCAAAAAGAGGGCTGAGGATATATAATTATTGTTGCGATTATGGTTTATGGTGTTAGTAAAGGCTAGGAGGGCTGAAGTAGTGCTGTGATGAGGACGGAAGCCATGCTGAGTGTCTGCCATAAGGCGATTTTAGATTAGGTGGTGCATGAATTGTCTATGAATACATTTTTCCATAATCTTTGCAAGTGGAGAGAGTATAGCTATTGGCCTATAATTGGAGAATTCAGTAGAGCTGCCTCCTTTGTGAAATGGGATTGCATAGGATATTTTCCAGATGGTGGGAATTTTAGCTTCTACTATGGTTCGACTGATTAGTATTGAGACGGGGTAAGCAATAGCATCAGTTGATTTTTGTAGGTACTGCAGGAGTTGATCAGCAGAAAGTGTAGTGGGTTTTAATTTTTTGATCAAGGTACGGATAAGTGAAGTGGCGACTGGTTGGAAGCTGAACGCAAGTAGGTTTCTAGGGGTGCTACTTTCAGGACCAGGGGAGCTAGGAGGTAGTTGGCTAGCTAGGGCTTGAATTGTCTCAGTAAAGAATTGGTTAAAACTATCAGAAACATCTTCAGGGGTTTTATCAATAGTAGCAACAAGGATTGGGGTTGAAGTTTGTCCAGGATGTAGTAAATTATTTAAACCTGCCCAAAACTTCTGAGGGTTATTTTGATTTACTGTCTGTAAATTACTGTAGTATTGTTTTTTGTCTTGTAAAATTGATTTTTTAGTTTCGTTCCTGGATTGCCTGTATTTAATGTGATCTTGAGGGTCTTTAGAAGAACGCCATAAAGCCAATGCTTTGTTTCTAAGGGTAATTTTGAGTTTAGACTCTATAGAAAGCCATGGTGCAGTTTTTGCCTTGGTTCTCTTTGAACGAACAGGTGCATGCAAATCAAGGATCTCAAGGAATTTGTTGTTAAAGTATGCTACTGCTTCCTCTAAGGGGAGGTGATTTAGAATAGACCAATTACATGAGTTTAGCTCTTGTTGGAATTTGGCAGGGTCAAAGTTTTTATTGTTTATAACCTTTCTGAGTAAGGGTTGTTGGGAATTAATGGTTTTGTGCTTAATTACATATGTGAGAAGGTGATCGCTTAGGCCATTAAGGAGGGTACCAGAGGTGTACAGTTGGGGGTGACTGTTTATGAGTACCCAGTCAAGTATACTTTCTTTTTGGTTGGGTTTACCTATCCTGGTAGGGGTGGATATGATTTGTTTAAATGCATGCAGGTTAATATGGGTGGTTGGGGATTCTAAGGAACAGGTGCCCCAGTCTATGTTAAAGTCTCCAAGTAGTAGGGTTTCTTGGGGTAGTGACATGATAACCAGTGCAGGATATCTTCAAATGTAGATGTATTGTTACCTGGGGAATGTACATACAGATGATATTAATGCATTTATTTTATTAGGTTGCAATTTGGTGGCAAGAATCTCAGAGTTATTAATCTGAGGAGGTTGTATTACATCTATGGTGACATTCAACTCAGATTTATAGAGTACAGCTACCCCACCCCTTCCTCAAGCACGATCCAGCCTGTGTATGTTGTACCCAGATGGTAACACTTCATTGTCTTTAGTGTTAGGTTTTAACCAGGTTTCAGATAATCAGAGAATCTCAGGAGTGGACATCCAGAAGTGCATGCAATTCATGTACCTTGTTATTAATGCTTCTAATATTGAGATGACAGACTAGGAGAGAGTTAGTTGGCCTATAAATTGTAGGTTTGTAGCTTAGATTACAAGTAGAGGGGGTATGTGTATCTGAAGTGAGTGGGCCAGGGTTGGGGTGAATATCACCACCAAGTATTAGGTTGAGTCTATACTTGGTGATGAACTTCAGGAATTTGTTTATTAGTTTGTAGTAGTGTTTGGATCTAGAGCTAATGTGGCTGGGGTTGAGATGTTGATAGACTGAACAAGATGTTAGATAGGATCTGGTACTGTAAGTATGGTTGAAGGTGGAAGGATTTACAGCTGGGGTGATAGTATGGCCTTTTGGGACCTGAAATCCTGTAAGAAACTGGTTTTCATACAAGGTAAGGAGGTATGGTGTGAACAAGAGGGGTGTGAACAAGAGGGGTAGTAAAGAGGAGTATATCATTATATGTGATTCAGCTAGTGAGTGAAGGAACTGTTTTACCTGGTGATGCAACACCATAAGATAGAGTGGTGAGGTAAAAGTACTGGAAGGGGGGATGGGAGAATGCCAGATGAAAGCTAATAGGTGCTATTAAATGTAGGTAGTAGAATAGGGGTGGGTGGAATTATCCCAGATGAAAGCAGATAGGATCTAGAAAGTGGGGAAGAGGCTATAGTACTATAAATTTAGAGGTACTGGGGCGGGAGGGAATTGGGGGCAGGGAGGGGAGCGAAGAGAGCCCGAGAAGAGGTGAACGAAGGGCTATTGCAGTTTACAAAGTTTCCTAAGGTGTCCTAAAGTTATAAGGTAAATATTACAGCTCTAATGTAAGAGTCAATTTACTGCAGTTACAGGGGAAGGAGGCAACCACTCAAGTAGAAATAAAGAGCCCTATGGCTGACCAATACGGTGACCTGCTTAATTACAAAGCACTGTAAGTGAAAGCTTAACAAATGCTGTTTGTGTAACCTACTCTGTTTAAATATTGAAAACAACTGATTGCAGTCCTGTAGACACCATTTTGTAGGGAACTGTAGAGTTCAGCTAGGAAAAGAGAAATGCAGAAATTCTAGGATAATCATGAAGACAACAACAGGCAGTTATTATATAATAATGCATTCAGAAAGGTTTGGTGGGGGGGGGGTAAAGTAGCATACTTCTGAATGAACTAAGATTTATAGCTAAGAAACCTAAGCAAGAGAGCAATTCAGTAAATAAACACTTGCCAGATTTTAAAGATATACCAGAAAAACTAAATCAAATTATTCACAATTGTACAACTAGAAAATTGCCAGTAAAAGCACTTCAGGTATAGCTAGCCCAAGTTATTCAAGTCATAAAAGCACTTCTTCAATGTGTGTGCAATTTAAACAGTTAAAAAACACATGCTGCAAGGACGAGCTTTGATTATACACTTTCTCTAGGTACAGGTTCAGTTTAAACACAAATATTACCACAGAAATTCAGTAAAGTCACTAGCTACTTATAGAGCCTCTGAAAAACAAAATAGAGCAGTCTGTGCAGAATCAAAATTTAGCAGCAGGTCATTCAGTTACACAAAAAAAACAGTAAAAGATCCAAACAATGAAGAAACTTACACAAAGTCACACCAGGTCAGCCAAGGGGGGAAGAGAGAGGGAAATCCTAAGCACCTAGATTTGAAAATGATGCCTGTACTGAATTGTAGCAGTTTAACCTGTTTGAGGAAAGAGGGGGGTGGGGGAAAAGAGAAGGCAGTGGGAGTGGTTACAGGGAATACCCTGATTGACTCAAGACACCACACCAGAGATAAGTTGAAATCTGCACTCAGCACTGTGTTATTTGCACTCAGTACTTCAATGTTACTTGCACTTAGCACTGTAATTTCACTTATGTTTAGCAGGAAAGACAGACCAACAGTATACAAGTTTGGGAATTTTTACAAGGGTTGCTTGTTCAAATGTCAGGCTATTGCAGTTTACACTTGTATACCTACTCCTTAGCTCAATGCTTTCTTTAATTCATAAACTCCAATGCCCTGGATCAGCTTATCCACACCCCCACCAGGGGCAACAATATCCTAGACCTAGTCATTACCAACATGAGTGACCGTGTTCCACACCTGTAGTCAACTCCTCGTTGGTCCGATCCGACTATAAGCTAATCACCCTTGATATCTACATCCCGCACCCACTCCCTATTAAAGAAACCACAGAAAAACATTTCTCCAAGGCCAACTTCATGCTTCTTAAGACAGAAGTGGTGAACTTCATGACACCCATGCAGATGGACAATACAGTTACAACTGCTGAATCCTACACAAATGCACTCTGTAAGCACTTACACAAGTGCATGGATCGTGCTATCCCAAACAGAACCAAGACGATATCCTCAAAAAAAAGGAAGCCAATCTGGTGGTCCCCTGCCATAAACAAACTGTACAACAGAAGGAAGAAACTGTTGCAAAAGAGAGTAAAATCCCATGACTGGAGGAGCTCCCTGGTCAGCCTCAGTAAGAAGCTGAGATCCCTTATAAGATCCTCCAAAGCTAGCTATAAAAACAAAATTGCCACTAATTCTAAGGACAACCACAAGGCATTCTATAGCTATGTCAAGAATCTCGATGGCAACACCCAGATCTCCTCTGAGTTACAGCACAACGGCATGAAAATTACAGAATTAACTGATATTGCCAACATCCTGGCAGACAGGTTCACTGCTAACTTTACCCCCCCTCACCCCCTAAAGGGCCCATATATATATATATATATATATATATATATATATACAGGAAGAATGCAGAGTCCCTGTAATCACAACTACACAGGTAAAAGCTGCACTCTCTAAAGCCAAAAACATAGCATCCATGGGACCGGACAACATTCCAGGCTGCGTTTTACATGAACTTCAGAACGAACTGGCTCCGCACCTAAGCACCATGTTCAGTAATAGCCTCGCATCAGGCTTTGTGCCCACTGAATGACTTACAGAAACAGTTATCCCACTCCACAAAGGGGGAGCCACCACTGATCCTGGGAACTATCGCCCTATTAGCCTGACGAGCCTGGTCTGTAAGGCCATGGAACGTATCATCATGGAATTCATAAACAAAGACATTGGTAACCTCCAAACTCTGGATCCCACTCAGTTTGGGTTTGTGAAAGGCAGATCATGCCTCCTGAACCTGATCGACATCTTTGAGGCAGTCACCAAATCGTAGATGAGGGTAAAGTGGTTCACACAGCCTATCTTGACCTCGACAAGGCTTTCAACACCATCCCCCATTCTGGAATTATAGCTGAACTCACTAAACTAGGTATAAATCCCTACGGCATATGATGGGTTGCCAACTGGCTCACTGACAGAACCCACACTGTAAAAGTTGCAGACTCCAAATCTGACCTCAAACTAGTGACACGTGGAGTACCACAGGGTTCAGTCCTGGGACCTCTCCTGTGTGCAATCTACTTCTCTGAAGTACAGGCTAACACAGAAGGCCTCTGGCTAATGAGGTTTGCAGATGATTGCAAACTAGAAGCCTTAGTCAAGTCCCCAAATGATGTGGACATCCTACAGAAGGGCCTCGCTGAGACAGATGCTTGATTTCAGAGCCATGGCCTCAAGCTCAATGCCAAAAAGTGCATTGTCATCCACTTTGGTAAAAACTCTGTACCCATGAACTACCACATAGGCAGCAATCTACTTAACACCGAATGTGTGATAAGAGACCTTGGGACGCAGGTGGACAGTAGTCTCTCCTTTGATAGTCACATTGCCACAGTAGTCAGGAAGCCCTTCTATGTGCAACACCTCATCATAAAAGGGTTATCATCCAGGAAAAAAGAGGTCATTGTTCCCCTCTACTCGACACTCATTAGACCCATTATAGAGTACAGTGCCCCTTTTGGAATGTACCTCACAAGACATCTGCAGCAGCTGGAAAGGCCACAGAAGTACCTCACAAAGAGCATTACTGGCCTCAAACAAATGCCCTACACTGACTGTCTCAAAAAACTCCAGCTTTACTCTGTAGCATATTGCCTACTCCGAGGTGATCTCTGCCTAACATATAAAGCTATGTCAAACCCAGAGCTGTTGGACATGCTACACCTAAAGAAATCCCAATCCCTCCGAGCTACACACTCGGGGGACCTAAACCTTGTCACCACAATAAACAGGACTTGCTGGAGGGATAGATTCCTGTCACAGAGACTTCCCATAATCCAGAACAGGCTACCCATCTATATCAAGCAAAGTTTTTCATTAGCACTCTTCAAGAAAAATCATGATGAGTGGATGGGAAATAGGAAATATACCCCGGGGATCACGTCTGTGTCTCTGCTCGACAGTGCCACAAGAAAATAACTTTCTTGGGTGGCATAAGCCAGGGAACCTTGTTGGCTAGGCTTACGTAGGCCCTTGGGCTGATACCCTAGTACCTACCTATGAACCTATAATTATATTCTCTGGGTGAAAGAAAAGAGTATGTAATTAACAACTTTAATTTCAGTAGTCTGCCCATGAGAATTTGTGGTGATGACAAAACATATACCCTTTAATGGTTAATTCTTATATGTAAGAATTGAATGGCAGCAGTCAGATCCTGGTGAAATGTCACTTTTTTTCATAAAGTTTTTAATGGTTTGCACTGTCCTTTCAGCCTTTTTAATGCTTTGTAATGAATACAGACTTGAGGTAATGCATTTGAATTCCTATTGTTTAGCAAAATTATGGAACTCGGCTCTTTCAAAATCTGGACCAAAGAATTATTTCTCTTACTCTGTTCTAATATAATTTTAACAAATGGATGGGAAGTCAGATATTCATCCCCTGGTTTAGCACTGATGGCAGTCATGGATGGGGGCAACAAGTAAATTTCTCAGCATATCCTTATTCTGTTGTCTGTGGGGTTATTCATACACAAAATATAAGGGCTAAATAGTATCATGGGAATGTAAGGCTGGGCTTCTTAAGATCCTCAAAGATCAATATGCTAGAAAGAAGCCATAAACCTATTAATATATATATATATATATATATATATATATATATATATATATATATATATATATATATATATATATATATATATATATATATATATATATCATAAACATAACAGAAACCACCCTGTGTTAGTAGTTTCCAGAGACTTCAGAAGTTAAACAGTTGATGCTCAATAGGAAGGCAGTGTCTGGTGTCATATATAAATGTTTTATTCTGACAAAGTGTGATATCATCTTTTTTGATACCACTGGGTTGTTATTACAATTTGATCCTACAGTAACTCTGTTCTTATTGTGGTAGTTAATATTACCCATTTTCTTAATATATAGTGAGTGCTTGGTTCCTGGCAGTCATTGCACATAAGACCTTCTAATTTTCAGAACAGCATCCAGTGCTATCTGTGTTATATTGATGACATTTTCATCAAATGGATGAGCAACACCCAAAACTTAAAACATTTCATGATTGGTGCATCCACAATTTTTTTTTAAATTCACCGTGCATGTAGACAAAGAGGTGGTTTCCTTTATAGGTATAAAAATCTCCAAGGCATGAGGTGACACATATCTTCATGCAGACTTCTACAGGAAACCCAAAAGAGTGAACTGTTATGTATACACTGATAGTGTACACCCTGGCTATTTTAAATAAGTGAGATCAGATCTCAAGGCCTAAGAACAGGGACAGGTCATGGCTCTGAACTGCTGGGCTGCAGCCCCAGCAAATAAAAAAAATGTTTTGACAATGTTTTTACTTTTTTTGCTTAAAAATAAGCCTCCCTTCCTGATTTTGGGACTGGAAATCTTGTACATATGCAGTTATAGGTCCTTGATTTGGGAGCGCTACAGAATCCTGAAAGCCCAAAATCCTGAAGACCAAAATCCTGAAAGTTCAAAATACTGAAAACTCAAAATCCTGAAAACATACAGGATACCATCACTCACTATATTTCAGCACAAGTACAAACAGAAAAAAATAAAACACAAACTATATTAATGTTGTCCAAGTATAAGCAGGGGGCAACCCCCCAGCACACCCTGCTACTTAAATATATCAACTACAAGATTGCACTTAGTGTAGTGAAGTGCAATCTCAGAGTTGATATATTTAAGTAGCAGGGGGTGTGGGGGCACAGCCATATGTACTTGTGCTGGAATATAGTAAGTGTTGGTATCCTATGTGTTTTCAGGCTTTTCAGTTTTCAATATTTCGAGTTTCCAGTATTTTGAACTTTTAGGATTTTGGTCTTAGGATTTTGGGCTTCAGGATTTTGGGCTTTCAGGATTCTGTAGCGCTCCCCCTTGATTTTACTCTTCTTGTTAGGAGCTGTAAATGATGTCACACATAACTTAGTTGAATACTTTATGAGTGAGAAGGAACATGCTGGATTATAGGTCTTGTCAGTCATGTTAAATGTCTTTCAGATAATTAAAATGTATAATGGAGAAGTGCATTTGATATGTTATTGATCTTCCAAGAGATTTGTTGCAAAGTTTATGGTGCTATCTTCTTCCAATTTTGGTTATGCTGATGGCTGAGTAGGAAGAAGTTTGATTTCTGAAATAGGGATATTAAATAGCCTCTCTTTATAATACTGATTTTAAAGATCTGTGTATGCAATTTAGTATGAATGAGGTAGTGAATTGTGTTTGAATGGAGTTTATTGGGATAATGAACAACTAGAAAAGTGTAAGCTGGAGAATTTAATTTGTAATTTTAAACTAGAAGCAATATTAGGTGGTAAATTTATGATAACTAGAAGAGAAAAGGGACACAGACATTCAATGCCAGGATTGTCATTTGTGTGAGACTGATGGATGATTTACCAGGGAGTTTCTCCTTTCCCAGCTGTTGTGCAACCAGGGAACTAGTATAAAGTTCAGTGTTGTGGGACTTGCCTTTCAACATGAGAGTGCAGGAGAGATTGCTATCTCTAAATTGCTTATTTAGGTCTGATTTTAGAGGAAAGTTGTGATTGAGGATTCTTTTTTTCAATTGATCATGCTTGATCTGTCATAGGGAAATATTTCAATTTATGAATTGTAATTGTAAATAAACACATAACCAAGGTCACTGATTTATGGTTATTAAAAAATTGGCTATCCTATGTCTCACCACCGATTTGTCGGTCATGTGTTTTTATTCTGAAGATTTTAAGTCACACTGAGTTTCACTGTAGCATATTGTATTGTATGAGTTGGCAGTACACTTTTCTTTTTTTCCCCTTTCTACATTGCGGTGGTACTGGGGAGTCTGTATATATAATTTTGAGGGATGTGAGGGGAAGCCCCCCCCCCCTGCAGATTTTTTATTTTTTTTATTTTTATAGGTTTTTTGACTCATCATTTTTGAAATTACATTTTTGGTAAATGGTAAGCCAAAGAAGGATCACTAATGAGTTATTGGTAAGCATGGGCGGCCACGGTGGTGCAGTGGTTAGCATTGCCGCCTCACAGCAAGAGGTTCTCCGGTTCAATCCTCGGCTGGGGTGCCTTCTGTGCGGAGTCTGCATGTCCTCCCTGTGGTCGCGTGGGTTTCCTCTGGGTGCTCCGGTTTCCTCCCACATCCCAAAGACATGCTGCAGGTGATTTGGACACTCTAAATTGGCCCTAGGTGTGCATGTGAGTGTGCCTTCTGTGGAAGGTTGGGCGCCGAGCTGGCAACTCGACACCGTAAAACTCCACTGCCAATCAATGTGCGGACAAGGTGATCCGCTGTGGCGACCCCTAACCGGGAAAAAGCCGAAAGAAGAAGAAGAATGAGTTATTGGTAAGCAAAAAAATTGAAATACCATTTTCTCAAGTTGAAATTCTGGGAATTTTATCAGCAGAGTATAGATTGTTAAGTACAGAACAATTAATAATGCAAACTGTCAAATTTATGATTAATAAACCAAGAAGCAGCACTAATTCTGGTAAATGCTCTTGCTGACTTAACATTCCAAATTTCATTAAGAGTCTCATTTTCTAGTACTGTGCAAATTCTGGAATTTTATGGTATTTTCACAGGAAAAATAATTAAAAATCAGCATCCTGTTTCTGTAGTTTGACATGTTAAGCCTTTGCACTTCTTGTCCCTTAAATTATACAATTATAAAAACAATATCTATATATTTATAATAATAAATATAATATATATATATTTATAGGAAATTATAAAAAAAAAGTTAAATGCAGCCTAGATATTTTTTTCTTGTATTTATCATAAGGCTGTGTCTCAGTTCACCTTACAGATAACTTCATTTTGTGAACTTCTTTTTTCCTTTGTCACAGTGAAGAGGTTTGTGACTGTGTAGACCGAAATTGCATTTGGGAAGAGGGATATACCAGGTTAGATACACTAAAGCTCTAAGTAACACAGTTCACAACTATATACGTCCACTTTCAGTGACCTGACTTTATCATTGCAGGTCATTTTAAGATACTAGGTGGAGCATGCTTGGAAGGAGTTTTCAGTCTGACAACATTTTATACTTCCTACATTTGTTATCCTGCCCACTGAATGCGGTACAGTTTAAAGACAAATGCTTTTAGAGAAAGCATCCTTCATCCTACTTTCACATCCCTGTAACAGCACAACATGCTAAGTTATGGGGTAGAAGTGAAATACTGACAGGTTTCAGATGCTCACTCACAAGGCCATCTGCAGGGTATCAAACTGGCTACTGACCATTTTAGGTAAAGTGTGAGGTTCCATCTACTCTGAATTTGCTAATTGCTCTTTGGACTAATTCAGGAAGGACCATTCCAGTATAACTTTTGCTTGGTTCCTGAGCTAAGAGCTCTAGTCCAGTTCCAAGACAGTTATAGCTACTCCCCTCAGCTCTGGTTCCACTACAGCACTAGTCCACATTGTTACTTTTAAAAGGCTCCGGTTCTATAGCCATGAATAATAATATAGAATGTTTTTATTTATAAAGTTATATTGTTCAAAATTAGAATGTTAGGATGGATAAAAATTGCATCCAGTTGTGGAACAAAAAAAAGGTGCTGATTTTGTAGCTGATATAACTAGTTTTATTTTTTACCACAGTAATCGCATACTGCTCATTATAATAAATCCTTGAGAAGCAGCAGAAATAACATAGTAAGCCACTGAGAAGGAGGAGAGAAACTGCAGTACGCAAGTGAGAAGAAGTGAGACCTTGGAGAGAAATTACTTTAAGCTAGTGAGAAGCAGGAAAAGTGAAACAGCTCCAACTCCTCAGAGCAAATTCTAAATTCTAGAACACCGAGATGAGCTTCTGCAGAGTTCCACGGTGGTTCCACACTTATTAGTTTCAGCTCTGCTGCAGCTGTGGAACACAGCTCAAAATAAGTGTAGTCAGTTTAGAACAGTGACTGAGAGTAGTGATGTATATGCAGAAATGTTGAAAGAAAAACAATATGTAACAAATGCTTAAATAAGAGGGAGAAGGAAAACAAACAATGATATGAAAGAGACAAGCAGAAAAAATAAATCTTATCTGTACAAATATCCTGGCCAGTATGTATGTGTACACTGGTACAGCATGCAAGAGCATTTTCCAGCATGTGGTGACAATGACATGCATGAGTTTACTCTTATTGGTCTTTGCTACAATTTAGACAAAAAAAACATAGTAGTGGTACATGCAAGACACAAGAACTGGCCTTCAGCTGTTCATTATCATCTCTTATCCTCAACCCTTTCACATTGGATACTGTAGCTGAACCTTGTCTCTTGGGCAGTGGGTCACCAGTATAAATGAGCTGTGAGAAACTTGTATGTTCTGTTGTGTGATTACAGTAACAGTGCTTTTCTATGTGGCTGTCCCCAGTCCATGAATTACTGTTGAAGGCTACTGAGAGGATCAGCACCTGGTCTCGAATCTTGGAGGAGAGAGTTAGTGAATAATGACAGCACCTCATCTTTGGTAAAGGAGTATAGTTGCTTTTCTATAATTATGGTCTGACATTGTGTAAAAGCTAGCATCAAGCACCAAACCAGCTAGGATTTGTTGTAGTGCTACCTTTCCCTCCTGTGCACGTATGGTCAGTGCTTGGGCACATACCTGCGGTGTAGATAGTATTTCCAACAGCAAGATATCAGTGTACAATGCATATACACAAGCTGTTTATTTCCAATAGCAACATGTCACTGCACAAGAACACATGCATGTAGCAGGCACTGCATATTTTTCTGAGACTCAAGATTTATTTTTTTAATTAAGAGTGTAAGACATAACCCACTACAGGTTAACCACATCACTATATGTGGTTTAATATAACCTTTCTGTATTTATTCAATTTTTGTTGGCCAGGACAGTCCCACTAGGCATGGTCTATTTTCAGGGAAGACCTAAGGAGTATTCATACTGAGTAGGCGAAATTTGGCTAGGACGCGGGAGGAATTTATGCATCATATAAAGTAATTTGGCTGAAGAGAGAAGGTGAAGAATTTATAGGAAAGTATACCTGTTTTGTTTGTACTACTGTTATATTTTGTTTTATACTGCTTATATTAGTAAAAAATCACTATATTGACAATAGGTTCATAAGTTTTAATTACAGCATTTAGGCCCTAAGGCTGTCCAAGAATGCTGCTTCTGATAACAGAGGTTCATACACAAAAGGTCCAATTCATTTATCTAATTTGTTTATGAAGGTTAAAAGTGATTCTGACTTTCTTCTTTCCAGGAGTTTATTTCATAGCCTATCTGTATAATATGCATAGCTCTTAATGTGAAATTATGACTTAATTTTAAACATGTTGTTGTTATGTTTATACGTTTTAAAGATGTTATTGATGCTTTATTGAACATTGCCTGGAATATTTCACTTCCAAATACCTTATAACCAACTATAGCCTTTCCTGTTAAGTATCTGTAATGAATAGTAAACATCTTTCTTTATAAGAACAGTCCTTCAATGATTTAATTTTTTTTTAATTTTCATTGACCTTGCTCAAATTTTGCAAGATGCCCTTTGTTGTAGATATAAAAGACATTTTTGCATTCCAGTAATTGCCTGATGAATGTTTTATACTATTCAACTGTATACCCTTCCCCTCTCAGAGAGATATTTTTCAATAATAAGCTAAATTGTTCCATGGCCTTAGTTCCAGTTGCGTTAACATGTTTAACTAATGCCATGTAGAAGATATTAATATTCCAGATCTTCATAATTTGTCTGTTTTAGCTAATCCCAGCTGAAGGAGGGCACTTTAGGAGTGCATCACCCCATATGCTCCACCATGTTGTCAGTAGAAGAAAATGAATCCAAGTCCTCGGTGTGAGAATAAAATCTGCAGCCTTCTATTCTTATGGTTAATGGGTTATGGGCTGTGGGCCATTCATTGTGCTTCAAAGTTACATTATGAAAATAATTTTAGATTCACTGTACATCTAACTAAATAGTTTCCCCAGTATTTTCTTTTTCTTAATTCAAATTGCTGCTTACAGTTTTCTGACTAGATCTTCTGCCAATCATTGCAGCCACCTTTCCTTTCCTCAATCCAAGGTGTCGCTTATTCACTAGACCAGGAACCACTCCTGGATTGGAAGATAGCTGAAAGTTGGATGGCATTTAATTGACCCCAACCTGGGGAACTATGCATCTTTGCTGGTGTGGTGAAGTCATCTTTGGTAAGCTGGGGGGTTTTCCTTGCCCTAACTCCTGTCGCTCTACAGCAGCCTGAACAAGTGGGACTCCCTCGATATTAGCAAATGACCCATATGCATTTCTGTGCATGTTCCAACCTGATTACCATACCTCATCATGCAGATTTCTGGGTGCTTGTCCCTGGCCCTTCATTATTCATTTTTGCAACATCCATCAGCTGCTGATTGTTAATATTCCATAAGAATCAATTTTCTACCTCCCACCAGGGTAGGTGGGCTGGTAATGGCCAGTGATTCCCATCCTTCCTTGCCAGCTTCTTCCATGCACAGGTTGCTGCTTAAACCCATGTAATCAGAGTTGTATTGCTGCTGCACAAGCATGAAGCCAACAAATTAATCTGCTTTACATATACCTGCATGTATCTGCATAGTACCGTAGTGCATGTGCAACTTACATTTAAAGGGTGCAGAGAGGCCTTCATAACAGAGCAAAGTAAAATGTGTAAAGTTATTCATTTACCTGTTCTCAGAACCTGTCTTATGTGCAGAGTCACAGATATTACAGGGAGTGGGTCTACCTCATAGATGCTACAGGATTGCAGACATATGGGCCAGTGGTATTATAGAAAAGGAGTGCACAGTGAGAGACAACCACGTTACTTGTTTAGGATTGGAGGTCTATGATGACAAAGGAAGTTTTCCCTACAAGATGGATACTGCTCACGTATTATTTATATGAAGTTGGGGGGGGGGGGGTGAGATGGAAAGGTACCATATGTGTTTAGTTTGAACATGTCTTGTACTTGTACTGTACTATTGTCTCAACATTGTTTTTTTCTTTTTTTTTGTCACAACTGAAATTGCACTGTCCTACAAAAACATTTCTGATCCTTGAATGAGTTTGAGTCTAATTTTTAGTACTGGTTTATGCTATTGCCTGCTGCTGTTAGTCCCGGATTGCAGTAAAGTGCCGGATGGACAGAACTGTGAGATGTGACATTATTACTGCTCTGACCTTTTGTTTTTGAAAAGTGGGTCTATATCATTACATTGAAAACACTAAACAGCGAATCCCTATTCATCGAACTTAATGAATCAAAAGCTGCATTCAGCGAATGATCATTTCCGCAAATTTTTTCTCTGGGAAACTAACTGGTTGACCATCATTGGGAATTTGCCCTTTTCCCCACTGTAGTGCAATCTCAGAGTTGATATATTTAGTTGGGGGGGGGGACTCAGCCCCCCACTTGGGTGGGTTTTAAATTAAGTGGTTCTTGTGATGGTCGCTAAGTTGGTCCAGCAGTTAGTTTCCCTGGGAAATAATTTGTGGAAGTGATCATTTACTGAATATAGCTTTCAATTTATTAAGTTCGATGAATAGGGATTTGTTGTTTAGTGTTTTCAATGTAATGATATAGACCCTTGAAAAGCAGTATGTAAATGTTTCACTAACTGTGCTAAACGTTGTACTGATACTACTGTGACACTGAGGTAAAATGAGGATAAATAAGGCAGTATAGGTTTCTTGATTTACATATTTGTGTTTTGCAATGTTTTGCGTCTTTTTTTCCTTAAACATTTTTATTGTACATATATAAATGTGACTGTAACTGCAAGATATATCAGTCTCATCTACTGTAAATGATACTGCCAACACTTAAGTATGACTTGAAGTCTGATTTATGGCCAAGTTTTTAAAAGCAAATCAGATGTTAATAAAATTTGTTTGGAATCTGAGATATTGCTGTCATGCTTAAAACTTGTGATGTTAATGGTTACATGCCTGAATGATGTTTTTGCAGGTTCAGCTACAAGCACTGAGTCACTGAATTTTCTGTTTCTCAGTTTGATTTTCAAACAACAGAAGCAGATACGATAGCAAACAATCTCAGCTAGTCAGTGATTTATTTATACTATAAGTTTCTCCAACTTATCGTGACGCTTATCCCTGTATCCCTGCCTCTACCGGTTCTTATAACAATGAACGTACATGCCTGTCCTTTGCATTCTTGAATCTGCTTTTGACCTTTTGACCCTGCATCAAGATTGAATCATCCACCACCACCCTGTTTCAGAAAAAAATATATACTTACATTTTCTTCAAGCCACCCACTTTGTGTCTGCAAACTGTGCCATTTTGCTTTTTTAATATGCTATCAGGCTGGACTCTATGTATCTCTCATTATGGACCTTAAATAACTCTTTTTTTCCTCCATTTACCTTCCTTTCTTAAAGCAAAATATGCTAAGCTCATTCAGACTCTGTGCTTATAATGCATCTGATAAGGACTACTCAACATCATTTTGCCTTCCTGTAAATTGTCTCTGTCATGTTTATGTCTTTATGCTAATGATGTCCCCATAAACGTGTAGAGTATTCCACAAAGGGGTCCGTCCATAAAGTGGGAAATACACTTTCAATTTCTACATGTGAGGTTTTTTTGTGTATATTATGGTATTGCTGCCTTTCTTGCTTCTTTCTTACAGTGCTTGCTTGTCTTTATTTAATTTATTAATAATACCCCAAAGCTTTTTCCTTTTTTATCGCTGCCCTTACTTATCTTGCGTCCCTTGGTTTCTACTTCCTAGATGTATTTAGCCTGTGTTGAATTTAAGCTGCTATGTTGTTAAGTCTTGTCTTACATTTTCTACACTTTTTTTTCATATCAGTTCTTTTTCATAACTTTTTCAGATAAGCAAGACATTATTTTCCTTCCATAAATTCAAGGACACTGAACTAGAAAGGACAGACCATATGACTGATCCCTGTAATTCCCTACTTATTAACATGCTTTTTTATGCGAGTGAATTCCATTACCGTTCAACTTCTTTGCTGAAGAATTCTGAGTAAAGCCAAAATAATGAGGGACAAAAGCTCAAAATCAGGGATAATATTTAGGTTTACTATTGAAACCTTGAAACTCCATATGTTGACCGGTCATATGGTCATCCCAAAATCTTGAATCTGGAACGTCAAAAATGCGGCCAGTTTGAAACTGAATACATCGACACCAGTAGTTAGATGTATTCAACATAGCAGGATGTGACATCAGTCACCCATGCTATGCAGCTTACCATAAAGTGACATTCCACAGTGAACAGTATGTGTATTGTACTATTTTGCAGGGCTGCAAGCCCCCCCGTGCACCCCCCATATGGGGGCTGAGCCCCCCTACCCATGCAAATTATATATACCAACTCCAAGATCACACCACAGTGAGGAAATGGGTTAATTCCCTGTTCCTCACTAAAACACTATCTTCATTCACAATGTCGAACTCAGATAGTTCGTATTTGAAGATAAAACAGAATGGCATTAAATATACTGATCCCAAGGATATTGCCAATATCCTGGCAGATCAATTCAATGCCAACTTCACCACCCTCTCATCCCCTAAATGGCCCATCTCAATACTGGAAGATTGCCAGATTCCAGTAATAACGGCCACACAGGTAAAAAATGCACTCTCCAAAGCTAAGAATACAGCATCCATGGGACCAGATGACATCGCGGGCTGTGTACTACATAAACTACAAAATGAACTGGCACCTCACCTAAGTGTCATGTTTAATCATAGCCTCAACTCAGGCTTCGAGCCCACTGAGTGGCGCACAGCTACAGTTATCCTACTCCACAAGGGGGGATCCATCTTGGATCCCGTGAACTACCACCCCATCAGTCTGATGAGCCTTATCTGCAAGGCCATGGAACGTATTATCATGGCACTTATAAACAAATTCATTGGTAACCTTCGAACACTGGAACCCACCCAGTTTGGGTTCATGAAGGGCCGATCTTGTCTCCTGAACCTGATTGACTTCTTCGAATGAGTCTCCAGAGCAGTGGACGAGGGTAAGGCGGTCCACACAGCTTATCTGGACCTCACCAAGGCCTTTGACACCATCCCCCACTCTGGAATCATAGATAGACTAACTAAGCTGAGCATTAATCCCTACGTCACTCAATGGGTTGCCAATTGGCTTACTGACAGAACCCACACAAGTGGAGTACCCCAAGTTTCAGTCCTGGGACCGCTCATGTTTGGCATCTACTTCTCTGAAGTACAGGCCAACACTAAGGTACTCTGGCTAACAAAGTTTGCGGATGACTGCAAACTGGGAGCCAATATTGAATCCCCGAATGATGTGGATACTCTACAAAAGGGCCTTACAGAAACAGATGCTTGGTGCCAGAGCCATGGGCTCAAGCTCAATGCAAAGAAATGTATAGTTATTCACTTTGGGGAAAAACATGTAACTGTGAATTACCACATAGGTGGCAGTACACTAAACACTGAAAGTGTGATAAGAGACGTAAGGACACAGATGGACAGTGGTCTTATCTTCGATAACCACATCACCACAACAGTCAGGAAATCCTTCTATGTGGCACACTTCATCACTAAGGGCTTTTCATCCAGAAAAAAGGAGGTCTTTGTCCCACTGTACCCATCCCTCATTAGACCCATTATAGAATACAACACCCCATTTGGTATGTACCTCTCAAGACATCTGCAACAACTGGAAAGGCCACAGAAATACCTCACTGAAAGAATCACAGGACTAAAACAGATGCCCTACACTGACCGTCCTAAAAAACTCCAGCTATACTCTGTCGCATATCGTCTAGTCAGAGGCAATCTCTGCTTAACATACAAGGCCATGTCAAACCCAGAGCTGTTAGACATGCTACACTTAAAGAAATCCCAGTCCCTTAGCCACACGCTCCAGGGATCTAAACCTTGTCATCACAATAAACAAAACATGCTGGAGGGATAGGTTCCTGACCCAGAGACTCCCCAGACTCTGGAATAGATTGCCCATACATGTCAAGCAGAGTGCCTCTTTGGCTCTCTTCAAAAGGAACCTTGATGATTGGATGGGAAAAAGGAAATTCGCCCTGAGGATCACAGCAGTCACCCTGCTAGACAGGGGTCCAGGGAAGTAAGTAGTGTGGGAAGAAATAGCCAGGGAATTGTTATGGCTAGGCTTGTATAGGCCTTAGGGCCGATAGACTAGCACCAGCGTATGAACCTATGAACCTAAGTTGAACTACACTACCCAATTGCTGTAGTGTAGTTGATATTATTTGAGATGGCATTCTTCCCATTTGAAAACTGCCATTCGACCACATGCTGGTTTACAGCAGTCATATTTCAGCTTCTATAGTAAACCTAATGTTGAACTATTACTTGAATTCACTTAAAAGGTTAACAGAACAGCAAGTTTTACATGAACATGAATTTTCTGAGCATTAAGAAATATGAAACTCTAGCATTATTGTCTGACAGTGATCCTCAATGCTTTACAAGAAAATCAAACACTTTATGAGAGACATGGCAAAAATGTGAGGCATAATCTGCAACATTCTGCAAAATTGGGGCGCTGGAGAGGCATATCCATTATATTCTATTGTCTGGCCAATATTTTTCCCATGCTGCTATTCAAGAACACATTTCAAGGCTAATTTTTCAGTAATTTTTTATATAGTAGTATGTTAGAAGCTATGTATACTGACCATTTCTGATGCAATGACTAGGTATCCATGTAGATAAGATTTCAACTCTGCATAACTTTTGTAAAGTTGAAATGAATGCAATTATTGGTTGACAGAATCGTATTAGATGTATTTATTATGACTTATGCTGTAAATCTAAGATGCCTTGCACCCTGTGCCACACAAACGTCTTTATATTTAAAATGAATTATTCCAGCAGTTATTTCTAACTTATCTACAGACGGTCTCATACTGACAAGACAGTAGTTTCCCATCTCTCCAGCTCAAGTTCTTGAAAAGAAGAGTCTCATTTGCTGTCTTTCAGACAACAAAAATCTTAATGTCCTCCTATGATTCCCTAAAATGTCAGTATGGCAGCACCTTACTCGTGTGTTAGTTCGTATTCCTATCTCTGCCCCTAACCCAAACCTTCAAATTCGGATGGTAATTGCCTGTATCCCTAATAATACCACTATGTGGAGTATATCTTCAAGTTAGTGGCTATTTTGTTTCACTGATTGGACTGTTTAGTGATTCAAGGAAACAGTGTTTCAAAACAAAAGGTAACTACAATAACTTTTTAGATTAAATGCATCTTGTCTAATGGTGTGTGTGATTAATAATAATAATCCACCATATATATGAAGCCAAAGGGCAAAACGTCACACAAACAAACCACTCAGTAAAAACTCCAAGATTTTACTGTGTAATTTCTTAAGCCTCCTATAGTGGTGGCCTATGGGATATATGCAGTTATAGTGATGGTCATTCAAAAGCCATGTAGCTGAAACACTGGTAGGTCCTTAAGGGATCATTTGTATGTACCTCTTGGACCTTCAATACATAATGTTTAAGATATTACACAGTGAAAACTCTAGCTTAGCTGGGTCTTTCTTGGAGTTTCAACAAGCACTATAGTTACAATAAGGTGGAATTCCTGGACATCACCATTTATAAGGACAGAAATGAGAAGCTCAAGAATGACCTTTACAGCAATTCTAAATGAGTAAATCTACTTTTACATGTTAATAGCATGCACTAAAATTATTGAGAAAAATGTCTTCAAATCACAAGGAATGAGAATAGCAGGAGTCTATGGAGAGGTTGACAGATTTCTCACCAACCTAGATCAAATGCAGCAAGATTTTCTGTCATGAGGCTGCAATCAGAATATGGTGGCTAAGATACTGACGCCCATAAAATTCCTCATACAAAATAATGATCCAGCTCTGCTGAAACCCCCAAGAAGGAAACAATCACAAGTCATGTAACTGTGGAAAAATACTGAAGTCAACATATTTTGTATTCTGTATTTAAAGGGTTAAGCAGAAAAATGTTCACTGCGTGCAAACTGAAATGTTCTGGAAAATGTTGATCACTGAGGAATGCAGGAGTTAATCTTAAACTACTGATAAGGACGTTAATGGTGCAAGAATAACTGTGGTACTGGCTGGTAAAAACAAGTAATCAAACTATCAATTTTAATGAAAGTCCTCTGTGCTGCAGGAGGGTCTATATAAGGAGAACTTAAAGTACAAGTAGCCAGACTGCTGGCATATTACTATCATGTAGCAGATCTCCATGCATGTAAAATAAAGCTGTTTTACTTGCTTACAAGAACTTGGTGTGATTCTTCCAGAATATGTTAGAAGAGTAAAATCTTTCGACATAACTGAGAGGCTGAAAACCTGGTGGAGAGAGATCAGGCTCTCCTCGAATGAAAGACCTCCAACTGAAACAGGTTGAAATTAGAGGCCAGTCACTCTTTCCAGATTCAATCCGTGAGGTGGCAGCGAAACAGGGCGGAGGAATCACAAAGGTAAGCAAAAAGAAAAGCTATTTTTGTTGTTTCTGATTGGAATTTTTGTCTAAATTTTAAGGACTAGTCAAGGGAGAAATTGAATTTTCTCAAAGTATAAGGGGTATATGTGAATAGATTCCATATACAAGAGATCTCAGGAACAGGAATAGTTTCTCGTAAGAGAAATGGGAACAGGAACCAGTTAAGGTGCAAAACTGAAGATGAAAAGTTTATGTTTGATTTACACCCAAAGAATGTAAAGTATTTAGATAAATGGAAAAAGAACATGGGTTTAGTGGATGTTTAAATAAGTCAGAATGTCAAAATCTAGTAAGATTACTAAACAGGCAGGAAATAAGACAAGGAAGCAAAGAAGGTAGGGATTCCCCAGGCACAGAAATGGCTGGAGGAAGCAAATAAAAACATAAGGAACAAAATTTGAAAAAGGGTGTGGTAATTCAAGTGAAAAAGATGTGTACTTTGTACAAAAGGAAGATAATGAAACTTCCATAGTCAGTCGTAGTCACCAGAATCCCTCGGCCCCTCCCATCCAGTATCCAGCCCCCGCACAGGTTATTGCCGACCAGGACCCACCGCAATACCAGGCTTCGTGAGTGTCCCCCACGTATTATATTACAGAGAGCCTGCCAACACTCTTGACTTACATGGCGGAAGTATTAGGAGAGAAGGGACTGGAAAATTAAGGAGAAGGTAGATCAGGAAGAGAGGAATACCCACTGATAGAAGTGGCAAATCCTGTCCTACCATATTGGTCTACCGACCGTGGACCTGTGATGATATCCAGCGGTAGAGGATTCCCCATCCAAAAGTAGATATAATTCCGTTACAGGCGTAGGGGCATGAGAATGAGTTATAGATTAAACGCTGTAGAATTTGAACAAGTAATAAGGCAAATCCTAGGACCTGATTGGCACCTTATTTGGAACTTGGGACCCCTGCTACCAGAGGAAGGGGAGCCTTGGTGTAGAACCAGAATAAAGACTCTCCTAGATAAAATAGAAGAACATTGGAAGCCCAAAGCAGATTGGACTTGCATTAATCAATGCGTTCAATCAGATGAGACAATTATCTACATCGTCTCACACAATGTTTTGATGCTCATAGTGGGTTGATTAAGGCAGAAAATCAGGCAAATGACTCCTATGAACAGCAACTGAAAATGCATTCCTAAAGGGCTGCAAGACAGCCATTGGTAACTTTATACAAAAGCATATGATCACACACAGGACAGCGTCTACAGCCCCTTATGGATTATGCTAGACATGCTGAGAAATACCTGAAGGAAAAAAAAATAAAAAGCCCAGACTTTTACAGTTAGTGAAGATGGAACTTTAATGTTAGTTCAAGGTTCCAAATGGAGGCATAAGTCATTCTGAGGATTTGTAAGAAAGGACATTTCGCCAGAGATTGCAGAGGACCGGAGAAACCGATGGTTGCTTCCGTGGTATGACTATATGATGGTCAAAAGGATGGAGGGTATGAGGAAGAAGAAGAAAGTGAGAATGGGGAAGTAGGTACAAGTGAAGACGATGGGTGGGGACAGGAAATGGCAGAAAATGAGAAATATCAAATGGTAAATCTAACAGCACTAGGATCAACTATGCAATTGGAATCCCAACCAGTGATCACATTGCAAGTTGAGACATAGAATTTCTTTGTGACTCAGGGCTTCTGCCATATCATCCGATGTTACCTCGGATGAATATGTGCTTGTAAAAGCAGCAAATGGTCGACAAAGAGCCATTGTCCAAACCTCTGTGGTTTACCGACCCAGAGACGAACCAAACCATACGGTTCCAGTAATAATTTCAGAAATCTGCCCAGTACATTTACTAGGAAGAGATTTAATGCAAGTGTTGGATGGTGGCAAGGAGAATAGAACTGAATAGTGCAATGCTATTAGAGAGATCTACATTACTGGTATAGTAATGATTTGATAGAGACAGGCCCCGTAGTGGCGGCTCTTACAAATTTGGCATTAAGCGCATAACAAATCCGAAGGTGTCAGATCCATTACATTGCACAATGTATTACAGAAGATGTGCCGGACCTGATTTAGAATGAAATTTCTTAGTTTTAAAGTCACCAAACTAGTATTGCATAGCCTTTTTGGGACACACTAGGTAATTCTGCAGTCACATGTAGCCTTACAAGGGATATGCAGCTGCTGTATAAGAATGAATTAACCACACATATTTCAGTCACGGAGGGTGAAGGAATGTCATGGTACCGTGGGTAAGAAAATAACTGAATGGGTAGGATGGACACCAGAACAGTTGGCAGGTAAGGGCATTCAGGTTCAAAACTTAACTGGGTTACACAAGCCAGACCGACCATGCACCTCAGGGAAGACAAACCGATACAATCCCCTGGGACATTATGACTATGTCTCCTTACCCCATGGAAGAATCTCAATTGCAGATGATTCCAAACTCATTATGGTCGGGTCAGCACGATATCGGACTGATTAGAACGGCAGGACAGGTAAAGATTACACCCAAGTCAGAATTTAGACCTCATAACAGTATCCCTTGAGCAGAAAGGCAGAGGAGGGCATTTTACCGGTAATCACAGCACTTTTGAAAGCTGGAGTATTAATTCTGTGCACAGACTCACCGTAATATATTTCCAGTAAAAACCGGATGGGACATGGAGGATGGTACAAGACTTACAGGCAATAAATGCTAGTCCCGGATCCGTCTATTCTGCTGAACGATATCCTTCCAACAGATAACTACTTTTCTGTAATTGATATCAGTAATGCCTTTTCTCTATTCCCTTGCAGGAAGAGAGTAGATTTTGGTTTGCATTATACCTATACCAGGTTAAAGTCCCACCATCTTCTCACAAGAGATGTCCACCAATTTGGCTCAGTTCCAACCAGCCCAAGGGTGCCACCTACTGCTGTCGTGGATGATATCCTCCTGGCCGACTACGGAAGAACTCTGTAAGTCCGAGACTATTCGACTACTACACTTTCTGGCACACGAAGGACATAAGGTAAATAAGTCTAAGTTACAATTTTGTAAATTAGAAACCTGGGTTATACTATCTCTGGGAAGGGCAGGCGATTAGATGACAGCAGAAAGAATGCTATTTTACAAGCCCCATGCCAACTACAAAAAGAAATGATGTCCTTTTAGGCATTAAGAAGTGCACCCGCTATCAGACTTAATTTTTGCAATACCGATGGCAAGATTTGCTGCACTGGACAGACAAGGCAGTACAGGCATTTACTAGGATCAAGCAACTGATAGCTGGGTCAGCAACATTGGGGTTTCCAGATTACAGTAAGACCTTTATACAGACTGTAGATTGCAAGCAGGATTTATGACATCTGTTTTAATGCAAATGTATGGAGATAAGTTAAGACCATTGGCATTTTACTCTAGCAAATTAGACTCAGTAGCACGAGCATTACCACACTGTGTGCAAGCAGTAATTGCAGCCGCTTTTTGCAAAGCCGCGTTGGTATTGTTCCATGATCAAAGTCCCGCACTCTGTAGCAGTCATCCTTCTGCAGGACAAGTTAACATTTCTGTCACCTAGCAGACATTTATCTTGTATGACTACGCTGTTATCGCAGCCACACATGACAATTGAGAGATGCACTACCAATTCAGCCATTGCTACCTGTTGCTGAAGACGGTATTCCGCATGTATGCTTAGATCTCATACATTCTAAAGTTCTACCAAGACCGGATCTTAAAGATCAACCCTTACTACATGCGGACTGGACACTGTTTGTAGATGGGTCAGCAAACAGAAACAGGCACCACGCAGGTAGGGTATGCAGTTACTACTGCAACTCAGATAATAGAGGCAAGACCACTGAACTTATCCGCTCAAGCAGCGGAACTGATTGCTGTGACAAGGGCATGTCTCCTTTCAGAGGACAGGAATGTCACTATCTATACGGATAGTCAATATGCCTTTCTACGGTGCATGTGTTTGCTCAGCAATGGAAAAATAGGGGATGGTTACAACCTCGGGAAAGACATTATGCACAAAGACCTAATCCTTGAATTACTACAAGGGTTTGGCCATCTGTAAATGCGCTGCTCATACCCTAAGGACCCGTATCACTTGGTAATGCCCTAGCAGACAAAGCAGCCAAAGAGGCAGCTATGTCCAGTACCTTTTCACTTGAAACCACACCTACAGAATTACAACCAACAGATAAATTTGATTTGCAAACCTTACAAGTCATGCAGGAACTTAGCACAGTACAGGAAAAACAACGCTGGACTAGGTATGGTGTTAGGCAGAACAAAGGAATCTATGTGGGACCGGATAATAAATATGTTTTGCCTACTAATCTTTTTAGATATGCAGCACTAGTTGTGCATGGCCCTTCCCATCTGGGCCCTGCAGCTATGGTTAGAATTATCCACCCTACCTTTTGGACCAAGGGTTTCATTGCATATGCAAAACGTTTTGTCTATCCTGCATAGTATGTGCTAAATACCACGGGAGGGGTCAGAGTTGCTCGCATCATTTCCAACACCCCCTATCCTTTTCATACAATATGTATGGACTTCATCCACAACTAAAGAAGTTTGTGTTAGTAATAGTAGATGCATTTACTAAGTGGGTTGAGGCTTTTCCGGTGACACATCCGGATGCTCAATCAGTGGCTAAAATTTTGGTCAATCACATCTTTGGACTTCCTACACGCATCTACTCTGACAACGGCACATTTTGTCAATCAGATCATACAGAAACTGTCTACAGTTTTCCAAATTGAATTGAAACACCATTGTGCCTACCACCCACAGTCAGCAGGGTTGGTGGAACGCCATAACGGCATTCTAAAAGGCAAGTTGAGAAAACTCATGGCGAGACACATCAGTCTTGGATTACCTGTCTACCTCTAGCCCTCCTTTCCATGCGACAACTCCCACCTCAAAAGGAGTCACCCCATTTGAGTTGTTGTATGGGAGACAGTGGCAAAACTTGTTGCCGGGTGAGGAGATAGCTGAGTACATGAGGAAAATGCTGACCAATACTAACAGCTGTTTAACGAATGATTGTTTTTCAGGTTCAAGAGACGACAAGATCACGGAAATCAGACCGGGTCTGGATCAAAATAATAAAACGCAAGAATTGGGCATCCCCCAAATGGGAGGGCCCCTACCAGGTGCTAATCGCAACTCCAACAGCAGTTCGGATTAAAAGGTCCTCATGGATCCACCTAACGCACTGCAAAATCATAAAACATTTTAAGTTAAATAAAGACTTGAGTTCCCCTGAGGAACAAACAGACAGCAGCAATCATGAAGGACAATAATGAGAATAAGAGAAAATGGTTCTATTGCAATGTTTTATTGTTTATAACTATTGTGATTGTAATATTTCTGTTTTGGACATTTCTGTCTTTTAATGAAGCTAGCCATTCAAAAAGAGACAAACACACCAGCTGGCATCCAAACTTTAATACATATCAAGCGATTAAATATGCATATGCATCCTCAATGAATGTCTCAAATTGTTGGGTATGTACTGCAATACCTACTGTACACAGTGGCTTAATGTTAGGGACAGCCCTCTGGGAATAAATGATACTTGGAATAGTTTGTTGTTTGAAACCACAGAAGTACCACTGAGAGACAGCCTCTTCTGGGGCCAAAATGGAACAGTGTGTTTTCAAAAGATTGGGAAAGTTAAGGTGGGGCTGAGCCAATGTAATTTGACAATAGTTCATAATTGTACCCTAGAAGGGCAGTGTGAGACCAAGTTTGGAGCTATAAAAAGACATCAATGTAAATGATATTAGTTTTGTTGAAAAATGCTGTATGTATATGGCCTGTTATTTAAGGGCTAAAGCTAAATGGGAGTTATGAATTTGCAACCAATATTACCATCAAAACAAATGATTGTTATTTTATTTGTGGTAGGAAAGCATATAAATGGTTACCATATGGCTGGTCAGGAAGTTGTTTTTGGGATATCTGATACCAGCTATCAGGCACGCAAATGCGTTGCCTCAAGGTAAAATCTGAAATGCACGTTCTCTTAATAAACCTATTAATCCCGTTGGTAACATTGATGCGTCATGGATTTATCACCATGACTTGGCACACGCCAGCAGCAAAGGACTCTCACATATGGACCTAGGCGATGATGTAATTGCTTGGGCTGGTATTTTGCCAGCATATGGGACAGTAAAATCCATCTGGGAACTGAGAAAACTGTCAAAACTGTTAGAGACTCTGAGTAATGCGACATTTTCAGCGCTAGAATTGGTGACGGACGAATTAACGGCGATGAGAACAGTAGTGTTGCAGAACCTTCACCCTAGCGGTGAAAGGAGGTAGATACACGAGGAGTGCTGCTCGCTCATCCCTGATAACGAGCAGCGATTCAGAGCCATCTTGAAATAATTCAACAAGTTTCTGAACTGACTAAACCTGGTCCAAACCCCTTGACTGACTTTTTCCAAAATCTGTTTGGAAACTGGGGTTCTGTGTTGATGAACATTTTAATTGCTGTATGTGTTGGTGCAATCATATTTTTGCTGCTTGGCTGCTGTTGCATACCATGTATCAAAATGATAATATCGAAGGTTATCTCTGCCAATGCTACAAAAGCATATTTCTCTGATTATGAGAAGGTATACAACGATCTGGGATTGTGTAAAATAAACAGTATACAAAATGTTGTAAGGGGAAATGTGGAAAAATACTGAAGTCAACATATTTTGTATTCTGTATTTAAAGGGTTAAGCAGAAAAATGTTCACAAACTGAAATGTTCTGGAAAATGTTGATCACTGAGGAATGCAGGAGTTAATCTTAAACTACTGATAAGGAAGTTAATGGTGCAAGAATAACTGTGGTACTGGCTGGTAAAAACAAGTAATCAAACTATCAATTTTAATGAAAGTCCTCTGTGCTACGGCAGGAGGGTCTATATAAGGAGAACTTAAAGTACAAGTAGCCAGACTGCTGGCATATTACTATCATGTAGCAGATCTCCATGCATGTAAAATAAAGCTGTTTTACTTGCTTACAAGAACTTGGTGTGATTCTTCCAGAATATGTTAGAAGAGTAAAATCTTTCGACAGTAACCAATTATGATCCTAACTTATTCCAAGGATTTACTTGTAATAAAAAGAAAAAATAGTTGAAACTGGAGTTTCTTAAGGGGAACCAATCTATCAATCAGTTTGAGGAGCCCTCAACCATCCTTTACTTATCGAAAAGGAAGAAATATTAGAAATTGGGTAGAAAATGGAAAATAATTACTGTATACACAGCTACAGGTAGATCCTGCAATCCCCAAGTTGCAGATGCTGTGCATTTATGAGCCAAAAGAATTATTTTATATGTCCAAACTCAAAAAAGAAATATGTCTGCACTGACAGAGCTAACTACAATAGTAATGTTGAGATGCACTGGACAAGCTGCACAAAATGCAAAGCATTTTATATTGGAAAAGCAGTTAACCCTCTCAAGATTAGAGTGACTAAACCCCTCTCTGACATCAGGCTTAAGAACTTGAACAGCCTGTTGTCTAGACATACTCAGGTCTGTGGAACGATGTTGTGTCAGACAGAGACTCAATTTGGACCCGTTACAATGAAATATGAATATAAAGCTAGAAAAAAAGTGCTGAAATGGCAGATTCGATTTGAAGTTTATTGGAAGCTTGGACTCAGACATGCTCTTTTAAGAGCATTCTCAAGTTAAAGAAACTGGAACATAGCAACTTTTACTAAAACACAAAATCAAGTATCTTTTATATGGCTATAGTAGTTCATGTCTATGCTTCAGTTTAATTTTCATTTTTTATCTTCAGTACAAAATATTTAATTGCATATTTTATTATTTGTATGAAGTTTAGGTTAGGTTTTTGGTTTCCTTTTTATTTCCATTGCAACTCTTTTACTTGTATATGGTATCTGAGGATTAATTTAATTTCAAGTTGATTTTTTTTATGATATGATGTGTCTAATCAAAAGTATGAATTAGCATGTTGGTACATGGTAGCATAGTTAGATCTGAGGAAGCCCTTTGCTTTTAGAACAGCAATGGGTAAAAGTGCTTTAAAATAATAATTTTCTGGTGAGTACAAGCTGAGACACATGAATTTAATTAACACAACTACCTAACAAAGTCTAGTCCGCAAGTATGAGCTTGGGCTTTCATCATTTTTTCATGTAGATATATGTATGTATATGTGTGTGTGTGTGTGTGTGTGTGTGTGTGTGTGTGTGTGTGTGTGTGTGTGTGTGTGTGTATATATATATATATATATATATATATATATATATATATATATATATATATATATATATATATATGGGTCTATGTTGTTAGATCGAAAGCACACAACATCGATCTAACAACATCGAACCCCATAAAAGCGAAAGTGCACTATACCAAAAGTGCACTTTCGCAAAAGCCAGTTTTCATAACCAGCAAAAAACAAAATAATAACCTCTAAACAGTATTTTGCAGGGGGGCAAGCCCTCCTGCACCCCCCACACACCCCTAATTTAATATTCTAACTCCAAGATCACACTACAATGGGGTTAGCTGTACAACAGTATATGATGATGTACAACTAGCAAAACATGCAAACAGCATGTTTTCTCTCTTTTAAGTCTCCTTTAGCGAAAGTGCATATTCGATGTTATGCACTTTCGCTAAAGTCAGTTCGACAAAGTGCAGTTTGATGAACTGTACTTTCGACGTTCTGACTAGGACCCATATATATATATATATATATATATATATATATATATATATATATATATATATATGTATCTGTGTGTGTGTGTGTGCGCACACGCTCGCGTATGTACATATATATGTATATATATATATATATATACATGTGTGTGTGTGTGCATGTGTGTGTGGTGTGTGTGTGTGTGTGTGTGTGTGTGTGTGTGTGTATATATATATATATATATATATATATATATATAGAGAGAGAGAGAGAGAGAGAAAGAGATGTACAGTATATTACATTCTTTTTTTTATGTGTGCCATGACTCTGTCCTTATTTTTGATGCATCTCTGACTTTTCGCCTCCCCCATATTTTCTGAGCCTATGAATTTTCATACACACACATCTTCACACGTGTTTTTTTCTTTTAGTTTAGCATTGCTGTAGCCACATTTTATTTATTTATTTATTTTGAAAATCAAAACAGCTTTATTGAATTATCACTTGTGACATAGGCAAACTTACATTCATACAAAATAAACTTGAAAAACTGAATAAACCAAGAAGGTAATCACAAAAGACGAAAGAAAACTCTCTTGAGTCAACGGATGTAAAGTAAGTGCTTTTGTTTACTGACATAAGCAAACTTCGTCAGACCTGGTCTGAAGAAGTTTGCTTATGTCAGTAAACAAAAGCGCTTACTTTACATCCATTGACTCGGAGTGTTTTCTTTTGTCTTTTGTGATTAAATTCATATAAAAGTAATCAAACCATGTTAACAAGTTTACATTTACAAACATTATGCATCACATGCATACCTCTCAACAATACCGAATTCCTTGGTATTTACTGGTTTTGAGGGAAAAATAATGGGGTGCCACGAATTCCCGACTGGCCCCTTCAGTTTCTGATTTTGTTTGATTTTTTTTTTAAGTTGCTTGTCATCACGCATCTCAGGGGTATGCATGCAGTGATGACATCAGGCAGACTGCCAGATTGTTGGAGACTCGGCTCACTTCTGTCAGACTGTGTTTATTTTATCATCTGGTTGACCTATTTGATTTGGAAATTTGGAATAGCAGGGGCAGGGTAGCACAGCAGGCAGCAGTGAATGGAGAAGCTGTTTACACAGTTTAACTTAAGTAACATCTAACTTCCGCCAAGCCCAAGACCCAGTGCAGCAGAGTCCGGTCTGCCTAGCATCTGCATGCACTCCTGTGATGAGAAAATTTCCTCTCCCTGGCAGCTCCAGGTAAGTAAAAAAGAAAAAAAAAATGCATATGTAAAGCATACATGCCATCCATGCCCTTCATTTGCAGACTATGTTTTCAAATTCAGCAGAGGTTTGTTAACTAGAGATTTTCTTTGGTGCAGTGGTGTCAGGTCAGCTCCATGTGAAAACACAGAAACTTGGCATCATGCACTTTTCCTGCACTTTGCCTGATTGATAACTATTTAGGTGGTACTCTGATGTCGTTATTATACTTGTGTTGTGTTCCTCTTGTTATTTTATGCAATTTATTTAGTTTGGGGCATGGACTTTTCCTGATTGATAACTATTTAGGTGGTTCTCCGGTTGTTGAGTCTTTCAGCTTTTCCTGGTTAGGGGTCGCCACAGTGGAACTCCGGTCTGCTAATGATTGGTAGTTGATTTTTTTACGTGCCGAGTTACCAGCCCTGACGCACAACCTTCAACGAAGGTATGCCCATTCACGCATGTCTCCACGCAGAAGACGCTCTAGCTGAGAATCGGACCGGACAGCGTCTTACTGTGAGGTGACAACGCTACCGCAGCACTTGTGTTCCTCTTGTTATTTTATGCAATTTATTTAGTTTGGGGCATGCACTTTTCCTGATTGATAACTATTTAGGTGGTACTCCGGTGTTGGTGTGAAACTTGTCTTGCGTTCCTCTTGTTATTTTATGCAATTTATTTATTTTGGGACTGTATTTATACTTTACTTTAATTTTAAGGATGTTCTTTTTTAAGAACGGTCCCATAGCTGGTCCGGTGTGCATGCTTTGTACAGACAGACATCACCTTGCTCTTCCTGAGAACCCACACAGTTTAAATACAGCATTTAAGGGAATTCATGTGCTGCTAACGAATGGTGTGTGTTTAGAACGTTTTGCTGCTGAATGATCCCATAGCTGGTCCGGTGTGCATGCATTGTACAGGGAATTTGCTGCTAACGAGTATGTTTTGCTGCTTCACCAAGGAAGGGAATTTGCTGCTTCATTGCTGACAATGAGCTGTGAGTGGTTAGATTGTGCAGCTTCATTACTGTCAAGGTGTGTGTAGGGAATTTGCTGCTTCTGCTTCATTACTGCCAAGGTGTGTGTATGGAATTTTACTGCTGCAGTTTCATTACTGCCAAGGGTAGGGTGTGCCTGTATAGCTTCATTACTGCCAAGGGTAGGGTGTGTGTGTGTAGCTTCATTACTGCCAAGGGTGGGTTGTGTGTGTGTCGCTTCATTACTGCCAAGGTTAGGGTGTGTGTGTGTGTGTGTGTGTGTGTGTGTGTGTGTGTGTGTGTGTGTGTGTGTGTGTGTGTGTGTGTAGCTTCATTACTGGAAAGAGTAGGTGTGAGTGTGTGTGTGTGTGTGTGTGTGTGTGTGTGTGTGTGTGTGTGTGTGTGTGTGTGTAAAACTTCATTACTGCCAAGGGTAGGGTGTGTGTGTGTGTGTGTGTGTGTGTGTGTGTGTGTGTGTGTGTGTGTGTGTGTGTGTGTGTGTGTGAGTAGCTTTATTACTGCAAGGGTAGAGTGTGTGTGTGTGTGTAGCTTCATTACTGCTAAGGGTAGTGTGTGTGTGTGTGTGTGTGTGTGTGTGTGTGTGTGTGTGTGTGTAGCTTCATTACTGCCAAGGGTAGGGTGTGTGTGTGTGTGTGTGTGTGTGTGTGTGTGTGTGTGTGTGTGTGTGTGTGTGTGAAAATGCCCCATTTAGATACACCTGGTGGTTAGTGTTACTCAGGCTGTAACTCTGTGCCTTAGGTACAAGAAACAAGATCCTAAATTATCTACCCATACCACCACTTGTGATTCAAGAAGTCGAGTCCATAGTTTTCAAATGCTCAGATTTTCACAGAATGTCTGGAATGTTTGTCTCATCTTTTTGGTCTGTTCCACTTAAAATTTGTGATTTTCTACCAAATCAGTGAGAAATGAATTCATTAAACAATGATAGCCATTCAAGTTTCAGTCTTCCTATCTTTCAGAAAATGCATAGTAACACAAAACATTTCATTTTTGCAACCTTCTAAGATTATACAAGCAATGTTTAAAATGTCTCTGGTTTTGGGCCTTTGTTCCCCCAAATACATTTTGGCTTTTGATGGATTGTTCCCCCAAATACATTTTGGCTTTTGATGGATTTCTTGTGCTACAAAGTTGAGAGATATAGTTGAGTGTCAAGTGGCTTTTACAAGGAGATGAGAGCTTCAGGGGAAGAGAAGTTTTAGTGCTACTTATGGCAAGTCTGTTTGCATTGTTATTAGCATAAGCAATATGCTTGCTTTTGATGCAGAAGGCTGTGAGTTCTACTCCCACCTTATGTAGATGGAATGCTGATTCTGTACTGTTGTACTTTAAAGGGAATGGATTCTGCAGTCCTGGGAATGTCCTCCTTTGGTAACTATGAACCTGATATCAATTTGCCACCCATTTCCTACTGGAATATTTCTAGCTTATCATATCTTATGTAACACAGGCATTTTATTCTTCAAGGGCAACAAGCACTTTATTTGTAGATGAAACAATAAAATATAAAGTTGTTTACTAGGGTCTATGTTAAATCATCAAACACTTAAAAAAGCAAATGATGATTTATCGAACCCATGTAAGCAAAGGCTTACAATCTCGAATGCTTAGAATGGAGATTTTTTCCACAGGAAAAAAATTGCTGTTCCACAAAAAAAAAAAAAAAAAAAAATGTAAACATTACATAAAGTGGGGGGCTTCGCCCCTCACACCCCTCCACTTAAATATACCAACTCCGAGATCGCAGTACAGTCATGAAAATTGCAAAGTAATGGAAGTGGCCAAGCAATTTCTTTCCCAGGGAAATAATTCGCTTATATGCCATTTCGCTATTTTGTCTTTTTTTGCTTTCAAGTTCGATCAAGACACATTCGAAAGAATGCATCGTCGATCATTTAATAGGAACCCTGTTTTCTAGCATCTACCTCTGTAGTTACAGATCTCTTTAATGTGGAACTATTTAGATGAGTATTACTTCTGCAGAGATTGTACATATTTACTGATATTGGTGGATTATAATGACAGAAGTATGAGTAGACTTTTATGATGGAAATGTTCTGAATTGGGCAGTTTTGTCATTACTGGTTCATACATTTTGTTTCATTGCTTACTGGGAAAATGTTCAAAACAATAAATTTAAAACATGCTCTAACAAGTGAGCTGTATTATACAAGGAATATAATTTAATACAATCAGGAAGGTAAATCAAATAACACATGTATGTTTGCATGGTCCTAAATATGTGTGCAAGGGGCCTATGATTTGAAAACAGCCCATATGCATTTTCGCTTAATGTGGGTTTAATGGTGTTTCAGTGAATGTGAGTTTCAAGGACAGAGACGTTTTAATGCTAAGTCTGTTTTCACTGTGAGACTGTGTTGCTTTGTTTAGCAGATGTCTATCAGTGTTTGTGCTATAAAATTTAAAATAAAAGTTTTAAATTAAATCCAAGTAATCATTGTAGAAGTAAAGCATAAAGCAGCATGCACATTACAGTGCTTATAGTAAATGGGGAGAAATAGCCAAGTAATGGGACACTGGAATGGTTGCATGGGGAAGCAATGTGTATGGGGTGCTCCATCTGACCCTCATTATTTTGTGAGGGAGGAGGGGAGGCAAAGTCAAAGACAGCCCTAGGCAGTACAAACTCCATCTACGCCATGGAGGTGGACTCTCTTTACATTTTTGGACCACTGAAAGTCTGTACCATTTTGACATTCTTTACAGAATCAGTTGTCTGATGTTGATGCAAGAGAACCTCAATTTTCAAAACAAGATCAAGCAGCACCTGCTTCTGTGTATTCTTTGCCTTTCAAATACACTGCATTTACATGTCAAACTGTAACAACTTTTTTTTAAACAAGAAACAATTTTATTAAATTATCATGTATTTCATAGACTGCGGTGGTGGTGCTGCGGTATGTTGTTGCCTCACAGTTAGACGCTGCCCGTTCGATTCTCAGTTAGAGCATCTTCTGTGTAATGACATGCGTGAATGGGCATTCCTTCGTTGAAGGTTGTGCGTTAGGCCTGGCAAGCCAGCACGTAAAACTCTACTGCCAATCATTAGTGGACCGGAGTTCTGCTGTGCCGACCCCTAAGCGGGAAAAGGTGAAAGACACAAATCATGTATCTCATAGAAGTCCCAAATGGGAAATGGTTAGTTAATAAGCAATTGTTGTGTTTATTAAAAAAAATCATAATATTTAATAAGCAGTCATCTTTGTTTATCTGGGTTAGTGGATTTTTTTTTCTTTTCTTGAAGTGAAATACTTATCCTTATGGAATAGCAAGTTTAAGTTAAAGTTAAGTGATGCATGAACTATTCTGGTAGTTTCCTTTCCCACAGCATGAAGAGGACATAGACAGTGCTTAGTAATGCCAGGTTATGCTTATATGCTTGAATTTGTATCATATCTTTAAATAATGTAGAGACAGGGCTCAGTGAAGAATCACAGCAAGCTTCTCCTCTGAGTTTATATGATTCAGATTCATATTTTACTTAAGCATTTTATAGAGTTCAAATACTGATAGAAATAACACTGTTGTTCTTATATTTTTGTGTTTAATATTTTGTCCTTCAGTTTGTGTTTAAAAGTTGGTATCCCACAATTCCACAAGAGTGGGTGGGGTTACATAATTATGTATGCAAATTTTATTTTCTACCTACTTTTCATGGGCCTTTGTCCAGATTTTTGATGATTCCAAGTTGAGAGGTATGATCACATATATTGCTGTATACAATATAATCAAACCAATATTACATACATTGTTCAATTCCTGCTTCTCTTAAACCTCATTCCTCCTCCAAAAAACATTTTTCTGTACACATTGTTCCCACAATTACAAGACTTCTTGATTTTTTTTCTGTGTAATTTACTCCTTCCCTTTTCTAAAGATCTTACTTCCTGTTCTTTTATCTCTGTTACAATAGTCAATATTTGAAGTATGGTCGGTTTAGATTTTGATTTCCATTTCCTAGTAATTGCATTTTTGGCAGCCACCAGAATTAAACTTAACAAGGCCTTACCTATGTTTAGGGAATTCAGATCCTATATCCCAGCTCAAAAAAAATAATTTCCTTGGTTACAGTAATTTCACAAAAGAACTTTAATGTACTCTAACGGCTTGGCAAAAAGCCTTCAAGGAGTAAAAACATTTTAAAAACAGCATGTGTACACCAAACCTGAAGCACATAATCAATTAATTAATGAATTAATCAATCAGAAATTTCAAATCAAATATTTTCAGCTACATTCCAAATTTAAACCCAGATGTGTCAAAGTACCAAACTTTAGAATATAAATAGTCTCATTATACAATAATATGTCTTTAAGTAAAATATTTTCTTGAAACTTAACTATCACCTACTCCAAAATAGTACCCTGCAATAATAAAGAATCACTGTGGTGGTATTGTTTAAAATGTAAAGGTATAGGACTCTTTAACCTTTGTTTATTAATGTTCCTAATGTGTTCCTGAAGCCTAAGTTAAAAATCTCTTTTACTTTCTGTTATATAAAATAGATTACTCTGACACCTAATGGCATACATAATGCCCTCTGTAGTGCATGTAAATCTGTTCACAGGATTAAACCTTATATTTTAAATTTTTGGAAAGGAGCATACAATAAATCAACATGGGCAAGTACCCACCATGGGGTAATTAGAACGTATATGAATTTGAACAGCAGGAGAAACAAAACTACTATGGACCAGCATATTCCCCAAGTTTTGTCCATGTTTATAGGAAATCAAAGGAGCATTATTAAATATTGTAGAAAGTTCTCAATCTCTTACCAAAAACTGCTAATAATATTTAAGTAGTTCAACCAGCTTATTACTAAAAACATTATAAGTTGTAACAAAATATATATTATTTTTATCAACTATATTACCTTTATTCACGTTTGATTTTTTACTAGAATTCATATTCATATTATTATAATTCTGCTCCCCAAGACCTTTCTGAAAATACTCCATAACTAAATCACTTTTATATAATCTAGTTATAAGCATATTAACAGTCTTCTTAACTTCATTAAAAAAGTGTAATTCATTATTACATAATCTACATAAGCGTGAGAATTCCCTGTAAGGTAAAGAGATTAAGTGTGGGTAATGTCAGCTGTCCCCAAGAAGGTACTGCCTACCATCTGGAAATGTTCTATATATATAAAGTTGTTTTTATTTCTCTACTACTTAGAGCTTGCAACTTCAGATCCAAAAAAGAGACTTCTTTTACCAACTGTAAATCATCAAACATGAAATTATATCTGTTATTTTGTAAATTTCTAACAAAACTACCAACTTCATTATAATCACCATTACAATTAAATATTAAGTCATTCAATGTATCCAAAATAATAAATAACATATTTTGCTTATATAAATAGTCAGTTTCAAACAGGACCATAGTTAAATTTGCATACATGAGAGCAAAAGGAGCCCCCATGGCTGCACTTTGGATTTATTGGTAGATTTCATTATTAAATGTAAAAAAAAAATCATTAATAAGACAGAAATGTTATAACTCAATTATATAATTAGAAAGGGGGTTGTCACCTAAAAATAGTGTAATGCCTGTATACACATGTTTAATACTAGTATAGAGGCTTTTAACATCTAAAGCTATCCAATATATACCTGTAATCTACTTAAGTTCAGGATTTTTCCAAAAAATCAGTAGTATATTTGATATAGGAAGGAAGTTTAACTACAAAAGGAGGAAGGTACCCGTATAAGAGGAGGCCAGTAGTATGTAAAAAGTATTTACAGGCTGAAACAATTGGATGGCCAGGTGGATTAGTTAAGTTTTTATGAATTTTAGGCAAACAATAGAAACTAGCAATACTACAACCACGGACATTAAACTTTTTATCCACAACTTTTTTCGTAAAGTACTCCAACCTGTTCCCTTTCTCCAGTAGTTTTCTGTATTGTATCAAAGCTTCATTATATACTTGAATATTAGTCTTTTCATAAACAGTATGTTCCTTTAAATATTTATAGCATATCTGCATATATTGTTTGTAATGCATAACAGTCATATTATTCCCTTTATCAGCTGGCTTAAAAAAACAGTTCAGTTACAGTATTCTGTAGGGGAATTTTTAAAGTCTGCCAACTCATTATACACTGAAAATATATGCGGCCGTATAACTCCTTCTACCCCATTACACCTTCATCATTTGCCATCTACCAGAGGAAATTCTTTGAAATCTGCTTTGGGTATAAAAGTACCTATTCAAACACTTCCAGGCAAAAATCCTAAATCTTCTAGATTTTTTTGCATATTTGGCAGCCATACACATAACCTCACATTGTTTCTTTGTGTATTGCTTATCTACTCTCTCTTCCGAATCTTTTCTGAGCTCCGCTGAGTGATTCTTATTGTTATTGTACAATATTCTATATACCCTACTAATTATCCTTTTTTAACAGCAGTTTCTGTTCTAGATTCAATTAAAAACTCATCCAGTGCAGATCTTTCATTTACAATTCCCTTATTCCTTTCTCTTCCCTATACTGTGGTATCAATCCCTGATAGGGAAGGAAATCTGTAGCCTGCAGTCCAAATGTGTTCTTGGCCTCTTCCCTTTCTTTTACCTGTCCCTCTCTAATTATTTGTTCGTAATACCTTAGTTCTTTTTCCAGCTTCTTCTGGTAAATTCCAGACCCCTTTTGTCTATTTTCTCTACCCCTAATTGCAGTCATCGTTATCAGCAGAATCTCCTTTTTCCATTCCCAAGCAAACTTTTATTATATACTCTGTTAATGGAACATAAATTCATTAATATTTGACACTATAATTAGCACACATTAATTATCAGTCAGATAAACAGTATTTGTTTACTTGCTTAGATAAGGATTAAACAATACAAATCATAATAAAGATGCTAATTATGTATGCACCACTGTTCCGTCCCATATCATTGTATGTGATATGTTTAAGTGAATTTGGATTAAAGCTCTTCTACACGGCTGTTTGTATAGAAAATATAAAAGCACATATTATTTTTTCACTGTTATGTATAACTTAGTTCTGATGAAGCTATAACGACGGTGAAAGCGCTCATCTTGTTTTAACTTAATAAAAATTGGCTTAAACAAGCAATACCAGCCTGAATCCCATGTTCTTATTTTAAATAAGAATGCAAAGTGATGTTTGACAGGCATCTTACATAAGAAGTTGTGGCAGCAGTCTTTACTAATTTATATGCTGCTGTCAAGAGCAGTCATTCCAGTACAACTAGTTTTCCCTTTTTTTTTTGCTTTGTTCTTCCTTAAGGAAAGGGTGTAATACCCTTATGTCTGGTAAACTATATTTCCTCAATACTAGTTTATGTTGTCCCTCTTTCTCTCCCATTATCTCATTATATATATGTGTAAATAACAGTATACTGAAAGTAAGTTCACTGAACCAGAAATACTGAAAAAAAATACTGAATGGAACCCATTACTGAGTATACAAATATAAAAACACACAAGGCTAATGTTAAGCATTATGGTTTCTGTTATGATTAGTGATGGGTTAGATTTAGTGTTATGGTTAGTGTTATAGAAAAGGGTAGGGATAGCATACATAAGTAAGCCTGCTATAGTGCGTCTTCATCACCCTGCACTCCTCTTACTTATGTACTTTAACCCTAAACATTTACCTTGCATGTTATAATTCTGTTATTATTTTTACTTACTGTATGCATACTTTGTTGCATTCTGTATATCTACCTTTGACATTTGTACTTGCATTTATTTGTTGGTATATTTGACCTGTATTGTGGATAAAAAGGATCTGTGGATCAATTATTCCTGTCTGGTTAATGAGCAGTATTTATTTATTTATTTGTTGACATTTGATTAATATTAATAAGAAAAAATATAAAATAAATAATTGTCTAGTGTTTAAAATATATGCACATTCTCTGTGTGAAATATAAATGTGTTTCTAGCAGTTATGCAGTTAACTCTTAATGGGGCTATAAAGCAAATATTGTAAGATAATTACAAAAAATGCTATGATTAATCTTTGTATAGTTTACAAAATACTGTACAGTTTATGTATTTACTGTCTTTGTTGACTTGATTGAAGTTGCTGATCAAAGGGTTTTGTAGTGACAACCCATGACAAAATAGATAATGTAGTAACAATGTGAACAAGCATTGGTAGCATGAATTAAAAATATAGTTAGATATGTATGCGTATGGTGTATGCCTACATCTACAATAACATTACCTCTGGGGCAATGTTGCAATGTTGGAGGTAAAATACTTTAAAACGTTGTACAGAAAGAATAGCAGACCTCTCCTTACAATGTTTGGCTACATATGTAAATTAGCATTCACAAAATTAGAAAGATGCCCTTACCTCACTCCTGCAGTTATACAGTCTGTCACCTCATTGCAGACTTATTTACACATACCAGGTAGACACAGATCTTTGTCTCACACAAGTACTTCTTGCAATTCTGTTCAGATTTTTACCTTGTAAGTCACGGTTCTCTGTTTTGCCAAGTTTAGTATTACTAGCCTTTGGGGCAGCCACTGTGGTGCAGCTGTTAGCGTTGCCGCCTCACAACAAGAGGTTATCTGCTTTGATCCTTGGCTGGGGTGCCTTCTGTGTAGAGTCTGCATGTCCTCCCTGTGGTCGTGTGGGTTTCCTCTTGGTGTTCTGGTTTCCTCCAAAATATGAAAAAAAATGTAGGTGGATTGGACAGGTTCATATTATGTTATCGAAAGATAACGTAATCAAATGGCCGAAACATCGAAACGGCCGCATTTCAAAACTTTTATTGTGGGGGATGTTTTGGTCATTTGATTACGTTATCTTTCGATAACGTAATAAGGACCTGGATTGGACACTCTAAATTGGCCCTAAGTGTGAGTACGTGTGTGCCTTCTGTGGAAGGTTGGGTGGTGGGCTGGCAACTCAACACCGTAAAAACTCCATTGCCAATCATGAGCGGACAGGTTATCCGCTGTGGCAACCCCTAACTGGGAAAAAGCCGAAAGAAGAAGAAGTATTACTAGCCTTTGCAGTATTTTTTTTTAATTCATAATTAACTGCAGGACTTTCTTCTGTCATTCTGGAGACCAAGTTATTATTAGTCATTTCCTGTCTGTCTCTTTTTTGTCACATAACTTACCAGTGTGTTGCTGTTAACAGGCAGTTTCAGATTAGCAGGCCTTACTTGCTAACATATGTGTCTTACATGAGAACATGTAGAGTCTGCCTGTGTAATCTGGAGGTTAGAACTAAACCTTAGATGCTGGAACTTAGTGGCAATAACATTGTTGACTTTACCAGTCATATGTAATATCATTTAATTTAGCGGTCTGTTGGGACGACAGAAGGGCTAGCAGTAATGAATATGCTAATGTACATTGTTGTAGGTTTGCCTTCTGTGTCTAAGGTTGTTTTAGTAGTTTCAGTACAAATGAGTGAAGTATAACTGATGGACGGCAGTACAACAGTTTAGGAGCTTACAGCCTGGCAGTAGAAGTAAGGCATAGTTATGGTATAATGAGGTCAAACTTGGTAGATTCACAAAATAAGGAAAATGGATGCCAGCATTAAGGAAGGGTTTGGAGGTGGTATCAAGACATTTGAAGGTAGTGGCTGTCATGCTAGGAGATCCAAGGGCATTTATATCCAGTCATGGATGCGTGATGAGTCTTGCTTCATGTTTTTGAGTCACATTTAACTTATTTTTTGAATATTAACAAACAGTCTGAACTTAAGGAGTATTGGAGTCCACAAAACAGCTTATAAAATGCTGGCTGCCTCATTGTCAAAATTAAACAGTATGGGCAAGATATCCTGCCTTACTCTGTTAATTAAACAATATGCACAATGCAGGCTGACTCATAGTTTATATTTAAGAGTAAGAAGAGTGTAGCAGAACTCAGCGAAGATGTCTGACATCTTGCGCAATGCAGGCTACCTCACTGTTTATATTTAACGGTAAGAATAGTGTAGCAGAACTCATTGAAGCTGTTTAACATCATGTGTAACACAAGCTGCCTCAAAGTATGTGATAAACAGCACCTGCAGTTCATAATGCCTCAATGTGGACAGCACAGACAGCTTCCATGTGCAGATTAAATGGTATATGCACATAATTCTGCAGCTTTTACATTAAACAGCATTCATAAAACATGCTGCCTTATAAATCATAGTGCCACAATGTTTACATTAAACTGCATTTACAAAGTAGACTGTTCACTGTGTACATTAAACAATATGAACATCATAGGCTACATCAATGAAGGCATTTAACATCATACACACCACATGCCTCATCCTGTGCATTAAATAACATTTGCAGGACATAATATCTCACTGTGTACATTAAACTGTGTATACAACACATGCAGCTTTGAAATGTTCATTAAACAGCATAGGCAGTACAGGCTATTTCTGTGTGCACAAATTAGCATTGGCAAAACTAGCTACCTGAGCAGGTGCATTAACCTGTATGTTTGGCACAGACTGCCTGAATGTGTATGTTAAACAATGTGTGCATTACACTGTGTACGACAGTGTTTCAGTGTGTACATTAAACAGCATGTACAGCACATGTTGCTTCAATTTTTAAATTAAGTAGCATCTAAAACACAGACTGCCTTGGTGTGTTCACTGATCAGTATGGAAAGTGCTTTACAGGGCAGTTGTGGTGTGCAAACTATCCAAAGGTCAGCGGTGTCTTGCTATTAGTAAATTACATAGTTTTCTCCAAATCTGACTGTTGGACAATCTCATGTCCGTCGTCCTCTGGCAGTTCATCCCCTTTTCATTCTCAAGGTTTAGAAGCTTGCATTGGATGGATTGTGGGTGATGTATGATACTTGCAACTACAGCTGTTTCATTGGTGTCTGTGATGTATATTTGCAACTAAAGTGGTGTCATTTTGTTTGTTTTTCATTTGTATAGATGTAGGATTGCCTATGTCATGTGTGATAATTTAATGAAGATGTTTATAAAAAAAATCATATTATCACTTGTCAACATTGTCTTGTGCTCCGGTTTTGTTTTCCATGAAATCTGAAAATCATTCCAGAATTCTCCTAGGAGAATTTCTGCAGATTTATGTCCTGTTCCAGCCCTCTTACCCTCAGGCAGCGTGTCTTCACTTTCAGTGGCTTGCAGCCAAATCTAAGCAAGGGCTGTTGCCATTTCACACCTCAGGGAGGCTTACTCATGGCAGATGGCCTTCCATTGATATTCTGCAACAGTCTAACATTTGTTGTCTCAAACAAATGCAAGCTATGAAAAATATTTCTCTGAAATAAGCAGCTGCACACATCTTGCAAAAAATGGTGTCTCTATGTGCTAATCCATTACACAGTGTTTCTTTATGATCAGATAAACTCTGCTCCTAATTACACCTTTTTATTTCACATAATTTAGCAGGTGAAGCCCTATTTGGTAACAAAATCTCCAGAATATAGACCTCTCTCTCTCTAAACCTTAGGCTGAATGGCAACCTTTCCCCATTCAAAATGCAACTGAAAACCTAACAAATTCATGACTGTGTACTTGTAACACACCAGTATAGTCCTAATTTCCCCTTCCCTTTACTTTCCTTCTATGACCTCATCACCTATGCTGGCCATAGGTAAGCCTCTTGGAATGATCAGGAGAGACTCCTTATATAAATACATTGTACATAATAAAATATTTTGTAAATTCTATCCAGTATCAACTATTCCTATACTCGCTTACTTTAGCTCCTCTGAACTTAACTATGCTCACTTTAAATACACTTTTTAGAAAATAGTTTCACCTTTGTATTTCGCTGTTCTCCTTCTATGTTCTTCTGTTTTGACCAACATGTAAATAAGAGAGTTGTGTACAAGTTATCATGAATGACTGCCACAGGTACATGTAATTGTTTTATGATTCTGTTTCATGTATTATTTTATATTCCTGTTTTTATGACTCTATTTCACATGTTATTGTAACACTGGAGCTTTTGTTCCTGGGCCATACAAAAAGGGGTTCAGTGCCCAGCTGGACATCCCTAGCAAATAAAGGCAAATAAGAATGCATAAATGCCAGGCACAACAATACTTGTTTTTCATTGTTAATAAAAAAATACCCAACTAACTCTGGAAAGTAATACACAGTTCTGAAACTGATGTCAGAAAGTCTTGGCAGACATGGTACCATACGTTTGAGTGGAATAAACCATCATAAAGACATTCATTCACCATTAATTGGTTCTGTTCATTGATAGATGTGCACATAAGAGTAATGCATCTCTCATAGACTGTGGTTGCAGGTGATTAGCACTTATTTAGGGTCTATATTAAATCATCGAAGGACCTCATTGATGAATGGCATTTAATTGGAAATGCTGTTCAGTGAATTCTGCTGTTGTGGTGGGCTGTGCCCCCCACACCCCCCTCTAATTATATATACCAACTTTGAGATGGCACTACAGTGAGGAAAGGGCAAATTGTCCAATCTTCACTGTACAGCAATCTCAGTATGAATATTTCAGTGAATGGCATGTTCGATGTAAGAGCACTGAAAATGCCATACTCTGAACTGAATTTGCGATGCTTTAATATACACCCCTTATTTGTATTACATACCCACTGATTAATACAGAATGAATTGATTGAATTAGGTTGTACTACAATCTGTGTGGAGTACTGGTATTGGAAGTTATCAAAAGTATACTTGTTTCTCAACACGCTCGATACATTTTGATCCAGGGTACTGAGTCAGTTCCATTCAGAATGATTGCTGTTTAATGGCTAAGGTCTGTATCTTCCTTGGTCAATGTAAACAGTAGATTGGGATTGGATATTACTGGCTGTAATACAATACAGTTGTGTATGTTGCACTTACCCATAACAGTCAGATTGCAGTAGGCCTTATATTTTGTTGGTTATTTCTCACCTAGAAAACAGCAACCAGACCGCTTGAAAAAAAGCTCTGGTCCCCACTCCTTTACTCTGACTGCTGATTGGCTAATCCCTCAACAGTCAAACTGAAGCCTTCTTCAGGTCTTTTTTGCCCATACAATGAGAGAAAAAAGCTCAACAGACCTGAAATAACCAATCAGTAGGGACAATGAAACATATAAAGTAGAAACAATTACAAACCTACTTTCTATCCCGACTATAATTCTATACAAGAGTGTGGAGGGTAGTGGATGGGTGCTGTTACTGCAGCACTGAGGATTTTGGACATCAAATGTTGTAGGTAAATGCAAGTTACATAACTGTACTATGTTTATCATTCTCATTGCTACAGTAGCCTTTATGTTATATGGATGGAATTCCAAAGCCATCCTGGGAAAAGGAAAATATGGATTCTGGAATCCGTGAAGAATGGCCCCAGCAAAGACTGACCTGGACTTAGAAAAGATATCCAGTTGCATCAAGAATGCTTCTGGAGTGCACCCCTTTCCAATATGCCACTGAAGAGGACATGGGTCTAGTGGAATGTGCCTTGATGATGCCTGGAATGGTTTTGCTATGGTGGGAATAACAAAAAGTATAGCTGAGGACAACCACCTGGAAATTGTCTGTTTAGACACAGGTTGTCTCTTTTTTACCCCTTGATAAGAAATAATCAGCTGATCAGCTTTCCTAAAGGGCTTAGTTCTGTAAAGATAGTACCTGAGTTGCCCATGCATGTTCAGAGTATGCAGAATCTATTTCCCCCTATTTTGTAGGTTCTAGTTTGAAAACTAGAAGATTGATGGCTTGATTCAAAGTATATTCTGAAACTACTTTAGGTGTGAATGATGGGTTTGTTTTTAAAGATGCCTCATCCAGACCTGGATTATGATAAAATGAGGCCCTAGGTAAGATAATGGATCTGGTCTCCCCACATACACACAACAGCACCACCCTGCACATACAACAACCCCCCGCAGACATTCCAATGTCCCATTACTTGGCTATTTCTCCCCATTTACCGTACACACTGTTCAAAGCTGTCAGTGTGCATAATATTTTCTTCTTTACTTTTACAATGATTACAGATATTTGGATTTAATTTAAAACTTTTATTTCAAATTTTATAGCACAAACACTGATAGACATTTGCTAAACAAAACAATACAGTCTCACAACGAAAACAGACTTGGCAATAACAGTAAAATTCTCTGCCCTTAAAACTCACATTCATTGAAACAGCATTAAAACCCACATTCAAATAAAATGCATCTTTCCAGTGGCGGATTAAGTTTACCTTTGGGCTGTTTTCATACCATAGATCCATTGTACTCATTTTAGGACCTTGCATGCATACATGCATGTGCTCTTTGATTCACCTTCCTAATTGTATTAAATGATATTCCTTGTATAATACAGCACCACTTGTTAGAGTGTATTTTAAATTTGTAGTTTTGAACATTTTTTCAGTAAACAGTGAAACAAAAGGTATGAGCCAATAGTGACAAAACTGTCCATTTCAGAACCTTTCAACCATAAAAGGCCACTCAAACGTCTGCCATTACAATCCACCAACATCAGTCAAAAATGCACAATCTTTACAGAAGTAAAAGTCAACTGAATAATTTCACATTAAAAAGATGTTACTAATAAAGAGGTTGGTGCTTGCAAACAACTTTATATTTCAATGCTTTTCTACAAATGCAGTGTCTGCTGCCCTTCAAGAGCAAAATGCCTATGTTACATTTAAAAAATAATAACTGGTAAGCTGGTAATATTGCAGTAGGGAATGGATGGCAAACTGACAACATGTTTATAATTACTAGACATCTCATCCAAAGGACACACTCAGGACTGCAGCACCTCAACCCCCTACCCTTAAAGTACAACACAGTATCAGCAATCCATCTGTGTGGAGTGGGAGTAGAACCCATAGCCTTCTACATCAAAAACAAGTATGCCACCTGTTGTGCTACTAACACTGCTTTCAAATTCTGTACCACAGTGATGACCATTTGCTAAATAAAACAAGTGCAAATTGAAAACAGTATGAACAACAGTAAACTTCTCTTCCCTTGAAGCTGACAACTCCTTGAAAATGCACTAAAAAACTCACAATTCCTTGAAAATGCACTGGAAAAACTGTCCAGACTTCTGCAGAATGTCCAGATTTTTGCCTTATATTTTGGACTGCTCCTGTTAAAATCTGTGTTTTTTCCTGCCACATTGCAGAGGATTTAAGTCACTAAATAATGACATACATTTGAGTTTCATACTTCATATCCTTCAGGAAATGCAAGCCAACACAAAACCTGCTATTCTAACAACATTCTAAATTTATAAGAGCAATATTTAAAATCTGCCCCCCCCCATTATTTAAGGCTTTGTTCAGATCTCTTGTGTTAGGATGTTGAGAGCTATGGTTGGTGTAGAAGATTCAGGCTCTTTACACGCACACACACACACACACACACACACACACACACACACGCACACACACACACGAGTGCATGTGTGCACACACCTGCACGTATATGGATACATGCACACACGCATGGTACCTGGAAAGTTGAGTGTTATGCAGAAGAGCTCCAGTGTGCGACAGCAGACAGAAATGTTCTATTCCATCACAAACACACACAGTACATGGAACGCATGGTACCTGGAAAATTGAGTGTTATTCAGTAGATCTCCAGTTTGCAACAGAAACTTTCAGTTCCATCACAAATGCCAGCACTGTTGTCTTGCAACCTGGGAATGTTGCATTTAAATTCCACATGCGTAATTACAAATAGTAGATGTGTGTGCATTGTGTGCATTGACGCATGCATGCAGGGATGTAATGGTGTTCTTAAAGAAGACATGTATTTTTTTTTTTCACTTTTTAATTAAATAGTAAATGTTGCGGCATCACCCCCACCTAGTGGGCCCCCTTCCAGCCAGTGGCCTAGGCGACTAACTAGGTCACCTATTGCTGAATCCGGTTCTGGTCCTATTCTGATGGAAAAATCAGATGGGGTTCACCCAAATTGAAAGTTTGCAAAGCAGATACTCTTCTTGCAGATATGATGACTACAGTTTTCCAAGTCAGGAACCTTAAATTAGCTTGAAGAGCAAGCTCAAAAGGTGCCATAGTCAATTTCTCCAGCAGATAGCTGAGATCCCAAGGAAGAGTAACCTGCTTATGAGAATGTCTTGCATGTAACATTCCTTTCAGAAACTGTTTGACAGCAAACAGAGAAGAAAGAAGATGATAGATGGGCTGGCATTCTGAAATGGCTGCAAGTTGAAACTTTATAGAGGAATAAGTGAGTCCAGATGAAAGTAACTCATTTACACAAATATTTGTGCACTAGTGGTACAAAATCCTTGATGGGCGTATGGTTATTGGCTAGGCACCAACTAGAAAGTCGCTTACCCATCCCAACACAGGATCCTGTAGGAACAGGCTTTCTTGATCCTTTAGTACCTGTTGCACATCCTCACGAAATAAGTGCCTAAAATATATTCAAAATAAATCATCCATTCAGTTGAAGTTGATTTATGTCGAGGTCTATCAAACTCTCCCTGCCTTGTGTGAGTAAATCCAGTCTATGAAGAAGATTGTGGCAGTTGCCCTTAGCCAGTTGCATAAGAAGGGAGAATCAGTATTACCTGGGCCAAAAGGAGGTTACCACAGTTATTTCTGGGGTAGCCTTTTGAATTTTTTGGCAGGAAGTAAATCTTCTCACAGGCCTTAAATCCACTGCTCCCACCTGCTCTCCTGTCACTAACCAGGCCTCTCAATGCCAACTCTCACTCTCTGACTTTTTCAAAGACTTCAGCCACCTCCCTAGTCCCACAGTTTCTACCTCCCCCCAACTCACTTAGCCCCTCTCCTTTTATCCCTCTCTTCTATTTTAAGAAATTTGCACACAAAGAACTTGTTCTCTTTCTAGAAAACATACCCCTGGATCCACCCCCTGGTGGAGACAACCTACTCCCTTAGTCTATATCATTCTGCAAAGACTTCCTTGCCACACCTCTTCTACATGTTTATAACTTCTGCTTAATTCAAAGTACAATGCCAGACATGTGTAAAACTGCTGTGGTTAAACCCCATCTCAAACAGCCTCAGCCAGTAAATACTTTCCACTTCCACCCAATTTCTCTCCTCCCTACCCTGAAATATATTTGAAAAACTAATCTACAACCAACTGTCCAATTACATCCAAAAGTACCACCTCCCCACACTTAAACAGCATGGATTCTGGGCTGGCCAAAGCACAATGACAGCACTATGGTCACTTACAGATGAGATTCTTCTCAACAGGGATAAAGGAAACCTTTCTGGAGCTCTCTTCATTGACCTTCTCAAAGCTTTTCATCTAATTGACCACATCCTGCTCCTTAACTCCCTCTGAGAAATTGGGGTTAGCCCCAAAACTATCAGCTAGTTCCAACATTTCTTAAGAAATAGGTATTTCAGAGTCAAATTAAGCACATCTGTATTGCTGCCAGCAGCCCTTACCAGAGGACTGCCCCAAGGATTCATACTTGCCCCTGTTTTGTTTTCAATATTTATTAACAAGCTGCCCTCTGATCTCCCTAGCCTTCCTATTACTCTTTATGCAGATGACATGATAATTCTTTGATCCAGTCCCTTACATTCAACTATTCAGATCCAGCTTCAGTCTGACTTTAATTCACAAGAAAATCACCCGCTGGTCAGGCAAAAGAGAGAGGACGACAATAAAAATAAAAGAGTTTTATTTACACTTTCATCCAGAAGGACTTCATCAGGATAAAACCAGTCAGTTAACAATTTATATATAAAATTCAAAAAGCATACAATTAATTAATCAACCAATCACAAGACAAAAAAGTGTTTCAACACTAAATTTTAAAGTGACAGCACTAAAATCTTTAGAAAACATTTTATACATATAGTTTCATTCAACCCAGGGTATTTATCGGATTGCTGTTTTAGCTGCCATAAAGTTTCTTTTTTTAGTAACTGATTTTTATAACACTCACCTCTAAGATCTTCAGGAACATATTCTAAAACAGAAAAGAAGAATCTTGTAAAAGATGCACACACTGGAATACTTGTAAAGTGCATTGTTAGCCTTTGGTTCTAATCACATGTAGATGTTCTTTTAATTCTATTATATAGCGTCCTAGTGGTCATGCTAATATAAAATGCTTGACACTGTGAACATATAGCTACATAAACTAGATCTGTCGAGTTACAATCAAAATACAGACTAATAGTAGGACTTATAACCATATGTGCCAACATAATAGATGGACCTTCTCATGTGTAACTGCACACACTGCAGAAACCGTACTTGTACATCCCACGATTTTTCTTGGTAAATAAAGTCAGCCTCTTAGTACTATCAGACCAGTGGACGATTTTCTTGTGTTTGTTGCCTATAAATCAACTTTTTGGGTTTGTTGTTTGTCACTCCCTTAATTCTTGGCTAAACAATCATAAGCTATTCTTAAACCCCTCTAAAACAAAAAGTATGATATTTGAAACTTCACCAAAGCTGAAAAAGACTCCTAAAAATCTCAACATTGCAGATCTCAGCAGTTGCCCAATAGAAACAACCACATCCTTTAAGTACTTAAGTTTATTACTAGATCAGCCACTTAACTTCCAAAGCCACATTGAAAACACCAGGGAAAATATCAGTTCTCTTTTATTCTGGTCCTGGAAAATATGTCCCTTTCTCCACCAGACCAGCTAGAGCTGCAGTTAGGCAAAGCGTGCTACTTGCTCAACTTGAATGTGGGCTCCACATCATAGCCACATCATAGCCACAGCTTGTAAAAAACTCATTCCGTCTACAGTCCACTGAAAACAAAATCAGCTGATTCATTTTCAGTTCGTCCCATCAGGAACACCACTGCATCACCCTCTCCAAGGCCAAATGGCTACGAGTCTCCAATGGAGTTGAGCTACTCCTGGGGTCTCTTGTTTTCACACTACTTCAACTAGGTGCCTTTCCTCCTCTTGCAACCAAACTCTATAATAAACCCACACCCTACAACTTCTGCATCCTCTCCCAATTAACTCTTTACCAACCATTTCTCCTTCATTCTTGCACCCAAATTCTGGCAGTCCCTCCTCCTTCACCTTAAATAAGTCTCTTTTTCCCTACCTTCAGAGCTCAACTCTAAGCACACCTTCATCCAAAGTATGACTGTAAGTGGTTTTCTACTGGACAACGTAACCAAACTCCCTCCTCACCTGCATCACTTCTACTTTGAGCCTCTGTTTTCAGATTCTACTTTCCTCTGATATTTATTTCTAAAATTAATTCACATTTGATTTTCTATTCTGCTAATAGTGTTTACATATTGTATAAATTGCTTTTGGGATTATCTACCTTCTGTGATTAGTCTGTGTTTGTGAATTAGTCGTATTTTTTTTTCTTTTTTTTGTGAATCTCTTCACCAGGGCTGTTCCTGCAAATGGTCTATAGTGATTAATGTACTACCCTGGTAAGCAAATTTAAATAAATAAATAAATAAATCTTCAGAATTACCCTGTAAGTCAGTGGAAAATGTAGAAATGGGTAAAGGAACATTCTCTTCCAATGGAATGCAAATGTATTTTCCAGGTTTGCTTGCAAGGAGCCCTGGAACAAAATTCTTTAGTTGTTTGTTTTGAAAGGAGGTGAACAGATTTATTTGAGGTGTTTCCCACAACTAGATCAATTGCTGGAAGATCCATTTGTTCAATTTCCATTCATGAATGTGTGTCCTGGTCCTTGTCAGCTTGTCTGCCACTATGTTTTGCTGTAACAGAATATAAAATGCTCAAAAGGTTAAGGAATTTTGAAGAGCTGACTCCCAAGCTATGATTGTCTCTTGTGTATAGGGTACAGTCTTGTATCTCTTTACTTGTTTATATATCACATGACTGTGGTATTATTGTCTGTAATCACTTGCAGAGGTCCTGGAGACCAAAGGTGTTAGAGACACTTCAAAGCATGAATCACAGCCAGCACCTTTTTTAAGTTGATGTGTTTTGGTCTGTTGGAAGGATTCTACAGGTCTTGCACTTTTACCCTACGGAAACTGCTCCCCATGCAAAATCTGATGAGTCTGTGGTGACAGACTGACTCAGGGTCCGAGGAGAGAAAGCAATTGATGAGTCCACTGTATCTTTCGTATGTGTAATTATTGTTATTATACTGTATATAATATTAATTGTATTTCTGACTTTTTTGTTACTGATAAAGGCTTGTTGCTATGGAACACTACCTGGGTTTCATGATTTTTGGAAATTATTGTAACTGAGCTCATCAATGAAGTTTTAAGACCACTAGTTTCTCTGTTTTTTATTTTTTATGTGTAATCTGGTAAAAGGTACCGTGTGAATCATAAAAGCCATGAACCCTAAGATCCTGAGCAAATTCTCTTACAGAAGCCTGAGACTGATTGGAGAAGTTCAGGAAAAATTCCAGATAAAGATCCACCTCATCTTCTTTTAAAAAGGCCTTTTGAAGAGACAGATCTATAAAGCATCCTAGAAATGGATTCCTGTGAGATAGAGTTAAGGAGTATTTTGCAATATTTATCCGGAAGCCCAGATTGGACAAAAGAGACATAACCCGTGTTAATGCCTCTTGACTTCTGGTTAAAGATAAGTAACTGGTCTAAATAAGGGAAGATGTGAATGTCATTCAGTCTGCTGTAAGCAATGCCTGTGGCTAGACATTTTGTGAATACCCATGGAGCTGTATATAAACAAAGGGTAATGCAGAGAACTGATAATGTGACTCAGAAACAGAACAGCAGAAATTTCTTGAAGCCTTTGAGTATGGGAACATTGTAGCAAGGGCCATTAAGGCCTAGTGTCACCAGATAACTCATGTGAAGAATGAGAGTTAACAGGTTCTGTGAGGTCAACATTTTGAACTGCAGAACCTTCACCTTGAGATTTCTTAAATGAAAGATCTGGTGTCATCTCCAAGAGGCCTCTTTCTTTGGTATTAGAAACATTCCGGAATAGAGGCCTCTGCCCCTTTGACTTAAGGCACAGGTTTTATGAGAGAAAATAGGACCATGTCATCCACATAAAGCAGGAGAACAAGATGGGGTAAGTAAAATGTGAATTTGTTAATGTATATGGAAAAGAGGAGAAGTTCCAGAAAAGAGCCTTGTGGGATGGCTTTCTGCAGAGGATTTGATGGAGAGGTTGAAGCATTGAAAGTTGAAATTTAGTGAAAGTAGTGGTTAGGTAGGTAGATTTTGAACAAAGGCAGTGTGTCATTACTATTGCCTATTATTAGGTAATATTACCCAGGAGTGAGGTGTTGTGGTTAGGTCTAGTAGGCTGGGTTATGAGCTGGGTGAGGATGAATTG
>NC_056751.1:531052782-531095282 GCF_019279795.1 Protopterus annectens | reverse complement strand
TAGCGGACCGGAGTTCTGCTGTGGCAACCCCTAACCGGGGAAAAGCCGAAAGACACAACAACAACCAGGGTAGTACACTCATTAATATTGAACAATTTCATGCTCAGCCCAGGTAAAATATAAAATATTTCACAAATAACAAATACAGAAATGTAAGCAATAATAGATTATGTCAGACTAATTAGATAAGAAAAATGTGTATACATTTCAGTGACCAAGCGCAGTGCAATGTACAATCAAGCAGTGTGCAATCTACAATATATACATTAGTTTATAAAGAGGTCAATCTTAAGTAAATCTTCAGACAAGAAACATCTTTATTAAATTATCACATATGACATAGGCTATCATAAATTTATATAAATGAAAACAAACCATATTGAAATAAATTTAGTTGCAAACATTATACATCACTTATACTCTCTCCAGTTATTGTCAGTCAGACATTACATAGCTCATTCACATCCTGTCTTCTTTAAAATATCATTCCTCCGCTGCATGTATTGTTTCCGAAACCTTTTCTAAAGATCCCAGTTCCAGCTGTTTTATCTCTGTTTCTATAGTCAATACTTCTAGTGCAGTTGGTTTAGACTTTGCTTTCCAGTTTTTAGTTATTGCTTTTTTTTTTGACAGCCACCATAATTAGACTCAGCAAGGCCTTACTGTGTCTAGACAATTATGATTCTGTATCATGGCTCAAAATATAATTTCCTTACCTACACAAATTTGCTCACCCACTATCTCTGACAGAGTAGTCTGCAAAGGGTCTTTAAAGTCTGCCAACTCATTACACTCATTGCACTCCCAAAAATATGTTCTCAATTATCTCTTTCTTCCCCATCATATCTCCAATATTTGCTGTCTACCTGAGGAAAAATTCTTTGGAGTCTACTTGGGGATATAAAAATACCTATATAAACACTTCCAAGCAAATATCCTAAATCTTTTAGAGTTTGTTGCATATTTGGGAGACATACATATATCTCCAGTCTTCAGTGAATCTTGAGAGAGGAGTGACTAAATCTAATCTAAAACCTTAGATTGTGGTCCCGTCTCCTATCCTTACTACTCCAGTACACAGTTTGCAGCAGTACATGATGTTGGTGTCACTCTTCCTACCCATCAGCTGGATTAAAAAGGCATTCTGTAGTGTCTGTAGCCTGTTATTGTTGGTAATATGTCTGACTTAGAAGTAGTCCTCATGGGCCAGGGCACTTCCAGCTTCATTGTGTTGTTCTGATAGACAGCCTTTTCCTCTGCAACCCTTTGCTTAGCGACATTCTCTTCTCTATCTTATCTACGTTACTCTTCTGTTTTACAGTTTAGTTACTCTCCCACCTACACTTTTTCTTTCTGTGCTGCTGCTACTGATTTGGCCAGTCTCTGCTCCCACTTTTGTCAGCCTTATTACTGCATGATGACCTTTATTTTCCCTTGCTGCTACTCATTAGTGGTGACCTACCCGTAGTTTTTATGCCCCTGCTCATTTTCCTTCAGTCTTCTTTCAAATACTTTCATATTTGCATACAAATCTTTTCGCACTGTGGTGTGACACTCTCATATGATAATAATACTTTGGTCATAGTACAACCCATATTATCCTCTTTAAGTATTGTAATCTGTGAAGAAAAAATAAACTCCTGGCTCTGTTGCAGAAACAAATAGCACAAGATGCTTACTTTGTAGATTCATTACTGGTTTCTGTAGTGGGGTAAATATGTAAATGGGTAGACAGGCAACAACAAAGTACTAGCAGCTTACATATTTACTTCTTAGTTGAGACAAATTAAATATTATCCTGAATGTGATATAGAAGGCTGTTGCTTTGCATTACATAGCTGTAGCGTAAAGCTCAATGAAATAAAAATGATTTTATCTCAGCTGTCATAATTAAATAAAAAAAAAAAAAATTAGTAAATTAATGAAATATGCTGTGAGATAGTATACAGTACTATAAATCAGGTATCTCCACTTAGCACTTACTAAAACACATACTTACTTTTGACTTATTGTTTTACTTATATATGTATGTATGTATGTATGTATGTATTTATATATTTATATTTAAGTGCGGTAGCAATCAGAGTTTTTTTTTTTTTTAAGTTTCTGTTTTTAAACTCAGACTGGGAGTACAAACCTAATGCAATAAAAGAAAAGGCAACATTTTTTTTTAAAGTGTTAGCATTTGCAGGACAAATTCACATTGCTTGTGGAAATAAGTAAGAACAAGTGATGGAAATATGAATTCAGTACAAAGAGTTGAAGTTAATAATACGTGGTGTAATTTGTAAAGACAGAAGACAATTGCAGTCATGTACAATATGTACACAATGTGCTCAGTAAGTGTGTAAGCCAGTGTGATGAATAAGTCAGGCTGTTTGGAATAGGGAAGGTGGCTACATTGTGGTGCAATGACATAGTTATGAAGCAAATATGCTGCTTATCTTCCTACTAGTTTTACCTTAAGAAAACAGTACAAGGAGTGCAAGCACGTATTAGTACCTGGTTTGCTTGGATATGTTTTATATTTATAAATAGGCCCTGTATGATTTGTTAATAGCAGTGCTTTTCACATGTCACCTGACAGCAATGAAACACACAGAAAATACTTTATAAATTATTGAATAATTTATGCATACATTTTATGTCAAGTGACGCGCTGGTCTTGTAAAAACTTATTCTAGCAAAGGATCTATAATAGCTGTTGAAAATGAATCAATTAAGATTTTGTAAATAACACTCATAGCTTGAGTCATATTTATACTTATTTATTTATTTGTTTATTTATTTATTTTGCAGGAACAATAAGAAGATGGCAAGCAAAAGATGTCTTAGTGTTACAAAGTATTTCCTTTTCATCTTCAACCTGTTTTTCTTTGTAAGTACAAGACTGTCATAATTACTGCACATTGTATTTCAGTATGGTGATGTCATTTTGCTGCCTATGTGAACATAGTAGCCGAGGTTTTTATTAAAAGTTGCTGAATGGCTGTCTTTACCTGTCTTTATTCTTACAAAATGCATGTTTTCTGTTCCTACTTAAATGGCAAAACATTGTTTATATGAGCCAGTCTCCTCAAGACAACCTTGTGGAGAGGTCTCACATTTGTGTGGCCATTTCAGTCTTGACATGAGTGGAGCACTCTACCTCCACGATAACTATTAAATTGTTGCTTCATTTGAATTAGGGATTCTAATCCTACCGGAACTGAAAATGCTAATCTCATTCCTAGTATGAAATTTGTTTCTTGTCTGTTTCAAGCTCTGAACTCCAAATGTGCCTGCCTTCTACATGTTGAGAATGTTAGCAACATTAAGAATATGAAATGTGTATTACATGACAGAAAAAAAAAAAATCACTGAAAATGAATACAATGTCAAACTTTTTTTTGCAAAGTCTGCCTGCTCCCCTTATGTGGGAAGAGATCCTCCCATACACCAACTCCATGGTTGTACAGCAGTGGGGAAAGAGCAACACCACGTGTTTGTGGAAAGTAGCTTTCAGAGGTAATGTCATTGTACTGTTGTAAGTCGGACAAACAGCACTTGGCAAAAACACGTTTCCTAATTGTAGTACAACAGGAAACAAAGTTTTCCATCAAGGAAGTCCTAGAAAAAAATGACAGTTTTGTCATATACAGTTGTGTGAATGTCCATTACTCATATTTTCAAAATGTTCTCGGAATTGTTTTAGTCATACCACTGAATATTTTGAGATCATGCTCTGAAAATGTTTTGCATTACAAAGGTTAATGGCATTCATCCCTGAAGCCATGTCCAGGAACAGTGTTCATTAGTAACTACTACATGAATGGGTGGGCACTAGTGTGACTGGACTGTTCTCAGTGTCAAATTGAGACATTAAGTGATCTTATGGGCTCACTGCCTACAAGACAAAGCATAGTGACCGAAGACAGAGTAGATTTTAACATTAGAAACTGGTTACTGGGACTTGAGATGTCACTTCTCTGGTGGGAAGTGAGCCAGACTTAGTGGAAGAGACGAAGGGAAACCTTTATGTATATTTCTTTAATAATTGGAGCACATTATAAACAGAAGTTGTTTTCTACTACCACATCTTACATGTAATCACAATACAAAATAAACACAAAACAAATTTGAGGAGAAAACTCTTTACTTTAAAACCTCTACATGCTGCAGGCTGCTAACTCTTAAAACAGTAGCAAAAATAAAATTATAAGTAAATAAGTAATATTAAGAAACGGTCATTTTTATTTAGTTTATTTGTTAACTAGGTAAGCTCATCGGATAGCAGTGCCCTTTTACAGGAATGACCCTGGAGTACCCACTTGTGATGTCAGAGCACAAACAAGAGTCACACTGACACAGAAGGTTAATAGAGGGAGAAGGAATCAAACCCTGATGCCTTGACTGCAAGAAGCAGCTCGTTAACTACTCAAAGCATTAATCCTATGCTCATACTGCCAGACAGTGGAACAGTGATAACAGTTTAGGTGGATAAGCGCTGTAATGATGTTCATATTGTGAAACAGCTCTTGTATGTCTATGAAAAAAAAACAGATCAAGAAAAAATGTTACTACAGTGACAGCACTAAATGAGATTGGCATAGAATGTACATATGTAAGTCATAATTAATGATGGATACCATGTTTTGCACAGCACAGCCTGTCACTATACAATGTTTTAGATGTTAGCTACAGAAGGAGATTCCTGGGGTGCTTAAAACCCATTCATATGCAGGACCATTAAGCTTCATTTTTCAAGAGACATGTTAAAAAATTAATTACCCAAGACAGAGGAGAACCCTGCGTGCTGCCAGAAGTGAACATTAAGCGAACACTGTGGTTCACAGCTGCTGGGTCAGATGGCTTGGTAGGAGTGAAAAGACTTCTGATACAGGTCATAAAGCATGGAGTTCTTCTTTATGCAAGATGATTTCAGTGGGTGTTCTAAGAAAGAAAAAAATATGAGTTTAATGACATGATTGTTTTCTTGCACAGCAGTATGTAAGCCACAAAACAAAATGCTTTCATAATTAGTTGCAAACTGAATGGTATTCTAATAATAAAAAAACTCCACGCCATTTAACCATGAGGCAGATTAATCATTTAAGGAATACCGTGTCAAAAAAAAAAAATCAGAAAGAAAGAAAGAAATCAGATAATATGCAAACTACTAAGTAATAACAGCTAAAGAAAAAAAATCTATTAAAGGAAAATCATTGTACACCATTTGTGTTTTAAAAAATAAACTTGACTCATTTGAGAATTCAGAAAAATTAGTATGCCAAACTGATTCTGAATAACACAGAACAGAATTTCAGACCATGCTTCTCTTTCATAAACAAGGCCCTAAAATGTAAGGGAAAACAGCTTTTGAGTCCTAAATGGTCAAATTCTGATGATCAGCTAGACAGACCCCACTTTGGCTATGGCTGTTGCCCCCCCTCAAAAAAACTGCTATAAAACAAGGACATGTTCTGTATTTTGAAGTGATTTTATATTCTTATTCTTTTAACTTTCTTTAATATGGTGTATTTTACAGTTTTTAGTTTAACATTTACTTTTCTGCTACATTGGAGAGACTTCACTTAAGGGTAAAGGGTATTAAATTTGAAACTCTTGTTTAGTTCTTTAGAGCTTCAGCCTTTTGCACTGTGTTCCATAAACTTTTTTTAATGTATTTATCATATATGGTTTGCTGGAAAAGCAGCTTGCATTCCCAATAGCCACTGGATCGGCCCTCAAACCTCTGTCAGATGTAACTTAAATTAGGCTGGTGAAGATTTTGCTTTAATCCTACATAATAATAAGTGCACTCCGTTAATACATTTTTAGTTGCTGATGAAGCCCTTCCAAAGAAATCTTGACACTGTACGTATTTGTATGACTGCCCCTGTCTTCTGTATCTTAAACAGTTCGCTTTTAAATATTCAGCATTTTAAATAATAAGCATAACATGATGTATAGTTTTACAAACAATTCTTGAACATTCTGAGTAAATTTAGTGTGTAGATACAAACAGTGACAGGCTTATTATATTGCTCCAGGTTTAAACGCTTATAATCCTAACACTGGTCGTTGGAGTCTGACATGAAAAGCTGAAAATGTGTTGGTGTCAAGAGTGAAAAATAAAAAGCAGGTGTACTGGCTCTGCTTAAGAATAATATTTAACAGCAGTTTCATTTAATGAATAATATTTTGTGTGTAATTTAGCCCTGATTGATTTTCTTTGGGTTAATTCACTTTAATGAGTTAGACCATGGTTGCTGATGTGCAGAATTTCACCATGCTGTTATTAGGAATATAACAAAATGTCCATTTTCCGGCCATTACTCTGTAATGTATAGTCTCACAGACCACCTGTCCATGCCAACATCTGCTTTTACTTATACGGCTAATTCTGTCATGCATATGCTATCACCCTTTTCACAGCAGCTGCCCTCTTTCCATTTGTTAGTTTGCCTGTTAACAGTTTTCCATAACTTTGACTTGCCAGACTTTCGCTGTGCTTAGTGATTTCTCAACTTAATTCTTCTTGTTTTTAACTCCTTAGAGGCTTTAGTCTCAAAGCTGAATATTTGTAGCCAAGCCTGTGTTCAAAGGTATTGGATTAAAAGTATATCAACCCCGATGAACTATGGGAAAAGTAACCATATTGCACTGAGAGTGATGCCTCCAAAAACAAAGTGGACTGCAAACAAAGACTGGGTCCTACAACAAGTACTTGCATGATAGAAGCTCACAACACGCTTGCTGCCACTTGCTCAAAAATGCAAGTGCTCAAAACTCCCAATAGAACAATCTCTCTTAACTACTTAGCCCTCCCAGCACCTGACCCTATATCACTTTTTAGCCTTACCAGCATCCTAACTCCAACCCTAAAACTCCCACCAAGTTACTAACCCCAGTCCTCACTTCCTAAAAGAAAGACTTCCTTCCCACTCCGTAACTCTAAATTCTACCGATCATTTCCTAACCCTGAAACTCCCTTCCCACTCCCTAAATCTAAAATTCACTTCCAGCTCCTTAAACCTAAAATTTCCTTTCCCACTTTCTAACCCTAAAATTCCTGTCCCACCTGTTAATCGTAAAACTCCTTTCCCATTCTTTAAACCTAAAACTCCCTTCCCACTCTCTGAACCTAAAACTCTCCACCTCCTCCTGAACCCAAAAAGTCCAGTCCTGCACCCTAAACCATAATTCTTCTCTACTCCATCCCCATGGTTGCCACACTTACCTTGCCCAACTCAAATAATGTATTTGAGTAGGTGTGGTAGCTGCTTGCATGCCGTAATTGAGTTTGAGTGTGAGTAGCAGCTTACACGAGCTAAAAGACACTTGAGTCCCTGGCTTCGAGACAGTGATTTCCAAGTGCCTGGGACTTGAGCACTTGTAGTAGAACACAAAGAACTTAACTGGTATGTGGAGACAAACCACGGCATCTCTCAGCTTCGCATATCAGAAGTACTCGGGCTAGGAATCTATCCCGCTTCTGCAGCATCAACAGAATGGTTCGGAGTGACAGCTATATCTCACAGAGGACTGCCCCCTGTATTATTAATGGACAGAGGAAGGTCCTAATTGCTTTATCTCATGCATGCTTCACCTCAAGTCATCTGTGGTATGAGCCCAGTTATTCTCACTACTGTGATATATAATTATTGACAGTGGGATGGTTAAGGCCAGTCTAACACCAAATGGGATAGGTTACTTAAAGCACCAAATGGGAATTTTGCTAAGCTCAAAATGGATCACAGGGCAGCTAGCCTAATACTTACCTAAGAATCCATGAATCTGTAAGCAAGAGTGTATTTAAGAAAGGCAACCCAAGTAAGGTAAACTGTGAAAACAACTCCTACCTGCACTAAACCACACATCTGTAAACTCCTGAGGATGTTGTATATAGAACTCATGCACAGTACATGTGTATTACAGAAAGTACATTTAGACTATCCAGAGTGGGAAGCATGTAAGCATAGTATAGAGTACAAGGAACAATACATAACAGCCTACAACAAACATATAGCAAGGATAACAAAGCTTTAGCGGGGCGGGGAGGTAGATAAGCCAAAACCAATGATCAGGAGCAGTAGTGGAAACACAGAGATGACTGCTGTACTGCAATAACCTGAAGATGAATAGTAAGGGGATCTGTACCCCTATGAGAGGAATAGCAACTGAAGGGACTACTGGGCATGCTCCAGCAAGTCTAAGGCTGGAGTAAAGGTCAGAGTGTGACAGAGATGTTACACAGAGAACACAAATCCATCACACAGTATGTAGCTACCCACACCCACAGCTCTGAGCCCAGAGATGCACTGGCCACATGTGGGATGCATGGAGTGAGTGGTGAAGTGTGTTAAGGCATCCATGAAGGCAGAAATAAGCATGCATTATCAGGAAGGTACCTGAAGTTATGATCTGTTTGTCTGTACTTCCAGTTCCTCCAGCTGAAGTCTCCTACAAAGTCTAAAGTTGGCCTACCACACATTGGGACATGACTGAAACAACCACAAATGCTGGCAGATCCATTACCACTACTTGCTGTCACTTTTTCATAGCATGCAGCAGATTTGTAATGTTACCATGTTCTTGAACAAAGCTGAAACCATCATGGTTCTCCACAAAACAAGCTTCTGCATAAAGGGTGGCACCCCTTGAATTGTATTGTTTTCTCTCTTTTTTTTCATCTACACATTGCTTGCAATTGGTAGTTGTAGCTGCATGAACCTATGAGACATAGCCGTATGAGCTACATGCTGGGGTGGAATGTAACAGTATGCAGTACATGCTTATGATGGATGTAGATATACACAGTACACCCATCTCTAGGATGTGACAGTTTACAGTTAATGTCCACAAGAGGTATAGCTGTAAAGAATGTATCCACCTGTGGGGTGTAGCTGTGTATAATTCATGTCCCAAGGAGTGTAGCATGAATTGTAGGCTGCATGTCCACACAGCTCATGGCTATATGAGATGTAACTGTACGTAGTACACACCTCTTTAGAACATTTTTTATGACACATGCTTCTGTGGGGTGTAGCTTAATGTGGTGCATGCACCTACTTTATTTAGCTGTATACAGTGCAGGCTTCTGGGGAATGTAGTTGCATACAGTTAATGTTCCTGTAGGATATAGCTGTACACAGGCACTGACCCTGAGATGTCACTGTTGTTTACACAGTGCATCCCCTGTGGAATATAATTGTATGTAGTACGTTTACCTTTTAAATATAGCTGTACACAGTGCATACCCTTGTGGGATGTAGCTATACACACTACACACTTCTGTGGGATGTAGCTCTACATTATACATATCCTTGTAAGATGTCCCTGTACACACTGTATGCTATTGCTGCATGCAGGTGTACACAGCACATATTATTGTGAAATGTAACTGTACATACTGCATATCTGAGTGTGATTTAGCTGCATGTAGTGAATCATTATATGGAAATTAGTTGTGTACAATACCTTTCCATGTGGTATGCCACTGTATTCAACCCATACCTCGTTGGGATATATCTTTGTACAGTACATTAACGTATGGGAAGTAGCAATGTACAGTGCATGTACTTTTGGGATGTAAGAATATGCACTACTTGCACTTGTGAGATGTAGCTATACACTGTGCCTGCCCCTGTGAAATATTTCAGTATATAGCACATGTATCCATGGGATGTAGCTGTATACAGTACTTTCCGCTTTTGAATGCAGTGGTGTATAGTACATATAGGTGTGGGATATAGCTGTACACAGTGCATGCCCCTGTGGGATGTAGCTGTAAACAATGCATGTCCCTATGGGATGTAGCTGTCCACACTGCATGCCCATGTGGGTTATAGCTGTCTGGATTGAATGCCCCTGTAGGGTGTAGCTGTCCATAGTGTATGCCCCTGTGGGCTGTAGCTGTACATAATGCATGCCCCTGTGGGTTGTAGCTGTCCACAGTGCTTGCCCATGTGGGATGTAGCTATACATAGTTCATGCCCTTGTGGGATATAGCTGTACTTAGTGCATGGCCCTGTGAGATGTAGCTGGACACAGTACATGGTCCTGTGGGATGTAGCTGTACACAATGCACGATCCTGCTGGATATAGCTGTACACAGTGCATGGTCCTGTGGGATGTGGCTGTATATAGTGCATGCCTCTGTGGGATATAGCTATGCACAGTAAATGGCCTTGTGGGATGTAGCTGTACATTGTGCATGCCCATGTGTGATATAGCTGTACACTGTGCATGACTCTGTGGGCTGTAGCTGTTCACAGTGCATGCTCCTATGAGATGTAGCTGTACATATTGCATGCCCCTGTGGGATAAAGCTGTGCACAGAGCATGCCCCTGTGGGATATAGGTGTATGCAGTGCATGACCCTGTTGGTTATAGCTGTACATAGTGATACCCTGTGGGATATAGCTGTACACAGTGCATGCCCCTTCAGGATATAGCTGTACACAATACATGGCCCTGTGGGATGTAGCTGTACACAGTGCATGCCCAAGTGGGATGTAGTTTAGTACTGTGCCTACACCATGGATATAGCAGAGTACAGCTCATGGACCCACGGGATAATAGATGTATGCAGTGCATGCCACTTTTGAATCTAGCAGTGTATAGTATGTGTAGTATGTGTATCAATGGGATGCAGCTGTACTCAGCCTATGCCCATGTGGAATATAGCAGTTTGTACTGCATACATGAGGCATCTAGTCCTACATACTATGTTAACTTATGAGATGTAGCTGTACACAGCGTATGCCTCTGTCAGCTGTAGCTGTACATGGTGTATGCCATTTGCAGGATATAGCTGTGTGTGTGTGTGTGTGTGTGTGTGTGTGTGTGTGTGTGTGTGTGTGTGTGTGCGAGCGTGGTGCATGACACATGTGTGTATATGTGTGTGTGTGTGTGTGTGTGTGTGTGTGTGTGTGTGTTTGTGTGTGTGTGTGTTTGTGTGTGTGCATGTGTGTGCGTGTGGTGCATGACACTTGTGGGATTTAGCAGTGTGCAGTGCAATGCCAATGCCCCTTTTAGATGTAGCTGTACACAGTGAATGTCTGAGTGAGGGCTATGGCATTGTGAACCTGCAGTATAGTTGTATGCAGTGCATGTAACTGTAGAATGTAGCTGTACAGAGTACATGTATGCAATTCATGCCCTTTTGAGATGTATGCAGTGCTTGAGACTCTGATGTATAGCTGTATATAGCTGCAGCTTTATGCAAGCCTTGTAGCTAAAGGATATTGGTCTGTACAGCCTGTAAACCTGATGGATGTGCTGCTACAGTATCTCTACCGTCATAAAGATGCATTGTTTATTTTGCCCTTTTTTTTTTTTTTGCTTGCTGGTCCTTGTTCAGCAATCTGGTGGATGCTGGTTAAGTCTGCCTGTTGTGTGTTTTTCTACACCATGATGACTGCTGGCTTAGCATGCTTGTTGTACCTTCTTCAATGCACTACATTACTGCCAGAGTTAAAATTCACTCTTGCTTACTACAGGCTTTCATTCGGGTTCACTACAAGAAATGTATATTTTTATAAGATGACTACAATGTCATTATTTGCACTGGTGGTCTTCCTTAAACAGTCTTGTAAGATCTTTTTTATACATAATACATTCTTATTATGACAACAGAAATTTCATGGCAGGGTAATCTCACTTCCATCCCAGTGTCCCTCTGTCTCCTCCCACTCACATGCAGTCTACGTCCCTCCTAGATGTTGTTTTTTTTTAGATAAATGCAGATACACTGGATTTAACTTAGACTGGCGTACAAGGAAAACCCAGATCTACATGTTTTTACTCATGTTATTTATTTATTTTATTTATTCTTTGTTGACTGGGTTAGTCCCATTAGGCTGGTGGCCTCATTTTTGTGGGAGACTTGAGGTGGTATTTATACTACTAGCGTAAATTTGGCCAGGGCATCGAGAAACTTCCCCTACTCTTTTCAGTAGGTGCTACTGGATCTTTTACATCCATCTGTGCTACAACCAACTCAGGCAGATGGGGCCACTGTTTAACGTCTGATCTGAAAAACGACACACTCCCCTTAAATTGCACTGCAGTGTTAGTAATTTATCTCCCTGGGATGGGAAATGAACCACATCCTATTGCACAGTCGGGTATGCTACCTGTTGCACTACTGAGACTGCTACATGTTGCATCACTGATGCAGATGTTACTGGAAAAGACTGGATGAATATAATCATTTATTATTGAAGGTCATGCAGACCATAATGCAGCCTACCTGTTTGTAGTTCCTTTTACAGGTTCCTCCAGTTTAATAACAGAAGTCTAATTTCACTTGATGTATGCAATTACAGGGTTCTACTGTTGCTTATGCATTTGCCTTCTGGCAGTGACATATGACATGAGTTTCAGTTTAACAGTAATAACAATGTGCTGCAGCTGTGCATAAATATGGTATAGTCGTATGTGTGTATCATCACTTTGTGGCACCTGGGAAATTTAAAACTTCATATTCCTCAAGCATCATTCCACTTCTTTCACCCATATTTCTCCATTAAGAGGAAGAGTGACCCCCTTGTCCATGCTGAAAGGCTGTCTGCATGCCATTGATCTATTAAATTTTACTCTTGTTTCAATGGTATGTTGTAAAACTGTTGTTAGAAGAGAACAATTGGCTAAGCTTCTGGTGTCATTCAAAGGGGATCCAGTATCTGTCTGCCTGGGATGACATGATTGACAGACCACAATGCTTTGTCAGAGATGATCTGCACTTGTCGCCTTTAGGATTCAGGTTACTGGCTAAGGCTCTTACCACCCCTATAGTGCCTTTTTTAGGCAAAGTTCAAAGGACAAAACCACCAACATAACAGGTACAAGCATGCAAATTCTGAAGGTAATGCTACTCAGTGCTAGAAGTCTAAACCTCAAAATGCACTCTCTTGAGTCACTCCTAAAAATAGAGAACATTGATATCTGTGCAGTAACTGAGACCTAGTTCAAGGCTCCAGAGAGCACCCCTGCAATACTAGGCTACAACTCTTAACACACTTTTCAGCCACCAAACCAGGACCGAAACACTAAAGGTGGAGGAGTGTCCATATTCACCAAGGATATTCACACCACCAGGCTAGTTGCCCCAACACAATGCATCTGAAATTATCCAGGTGCAACTAACACTAGGTAAGACTGCAATCCAGATTGTAGCTTGCTACAGATCCCCCACCATGTCCCAAGATTCTCACTACACCTTTCTAAACATACTGAAGAATATTAAGATACAACCAAACACCCTAATACTGGCTGATTTCAACTACCCTGCCATTAACTGGGAAAACTACTCGCGTACCAACACCAATGGTTCTTGGAATTCATAAATTCCAATGCCCTGGATCAACTAATCCATAGTCCCACCAGGGGCTCCAATATCCTAGACCTGGTTCTTACCAACATGGGAAATCAATCCTCCACACCGATGATCACCCCTTCGTTGGTCAGGTCTGACCATAAGCTAATCACCCTTAACATCTACATCCCACCCCCATCCCCCAGTAAGGAAACCTCTGTAAAAAACTTCTCCAAAGCCAACTTCATGCTACTCAAGTCAAAAGTGGCAAACTTCATGACACCCATGCAAATGGGAACTGAAAGTTCAACTGCTGTAATCCTACACTATGGCACTGTATGAGCACATCCACTCATGTATGAATCGTGCCATCCCAAATAGAACCAAGATGCTTTGCTCCAAAAAAAGGAAGCCAATCTGGTGGTCCCGTCATAAACAAACTTTACAACAAAAGAAAGAAACTGTTGCAGAAAAGAGGAACATCCCAGGATGCAAAAATTTCCCTTACCAGCCTCAGTAAGAAGCTGAGATCCCTCATAAAATCCTCCAAAGCTATTTACGAAAATAAAATTGCCAAAGATTCCAAAGACAGCCACAAGGCATTCTATAACTATGTCAAGAATCTAAATGGCAGTGCTCAGATCTGCTCTGAGCTACAACAGAATGGCATTAAATATACTGATCCCAAGGATATTGTCAATATCCTGGCAGATCAAGTCAGTGCCAACTTCACCCCCCCACCCCCTAAACGGCCCATCTCAATACCGGAAGATTGCCAAATTCTGGTAATAACAGCCACATAGGTAAAAAAACGTACTCTCCAAAGCTAAGAATACAGCATCCATGGGACCAGATGACATCCTGGGCTGTGTATTACATGAACTACAAAATGAACTGGCCCCTCACCTAAGTGTCATGTTTAATCATAGCCTCACCTCAGGCTTCATGCCCACTGAGTGGCGCACAGATACAGTTATCCCACTCCACAAGGGAGGATCCACCTTGGATGCCTGTAACTACTGCTCCATCAATCTGATGAGCCTGATCTGCAAGGCCATGCTATGTATTATCATGGAACTTATAAACAAAGACAATGTCAACCTTCAAACACTGGACACCACCCAGTTTGGGTTTGTGAAGGGCCGATCTTATCTCCTGAACCTGATTGACTTCTTTGAATCAGTCTCCAGAGCCGTGGATGAGGGTAAGGTGGTCCACACAGCCTATCTGGACCTCGCCAAGGCCGTTGACACCATGCTCCACTCTGGAATCATAGATAGACTTACTAAGCTGGGCATTAATCCCTACGTCACTTGATGGATTGCCAACTGGCTTATTGACAGAACCCACACTGTAAAGGTAGCCGACTCCAAATCCAGCTCCAAACAAGTGACAAGTGGAGTACCTCAGGGTTCAGTCTTGGGACAGCTCTTGCTTGGCATCTAATTCTCTGAAGTACAGGCCAACACTAAGGGACTCTGGCTAACAAAGTTCGCAGATGCAAACTGGGAGCCATTATTGAATCCCCGAATGATGTGGATGCTCTACAAAAGGGCCTTACAGAAATAGATGCTTGGTGCCAGAGCCATGGGCTCAAGCTCAATGCCAAGAAATGTGTAGTTATCCCCTTTGGGAAAAAACATGTACCCATGAATTACCACATATGTGGCAGTACACTAAATACCAAAAGTGTGATAAGAGACTTAGGGACACAGGAGGACAGTGGTCTCACCTTTGATAACCACATCGCCACAACAGTCAGGAAATCCTTCTTTGTGGCCACCTCATCACTAAGGGCTTTTCGTCCAGAAAAAAGGAGGTCATTGTCCCACTGTACTCATCCCTTATCAGTCCCATTATAGAATACAATGCCCTGTTTGGTGTGTACCTCTCAAGACATCTGCAACAACTGGAAAGGCCGCAGAAATACCTCACTAAAAGAATCACAGGCCTAAAGCAGATGCCCTACGCTGATCGCCTTAAAAAACTCCAGCTGTACTTGTCGCATATCGTCTACTCAGAGGTGATCTCTGCTTAACATACAAGGCCATGTCAAACCCAGAGCTGTTGGACATGCTACACTTAAAGAAATCCCAATTCCTCAGAGCCACATGCTCCAGGGATCTAAACCTTGTCATCACAATAAACGAAACATGCTGGAGGAATAGGTTCCTGACTCAGAGACTCCCCAGGCTCTGGAATAGACTGCCCATACATGTCAAGCAGAGCACCTCTTTGACCCTCTTCAAAAGGAACCTTGACGATTGGATGGGAGAAAGGAGATTCACCCCGGGGATCACGTCAGTTACCCTTCTAGACAGGGGTCCAGGGAAGTAAATAATGTGGGAAGAAATAACCAGGGAATTGTTATGGCTAGGCTTGTATAGGCCCTAGGGCCGATAGCCTAGCACCAACCTATGAACCTATGATTACAAGTACAGAATATGATCAGTTCTTTTGTAATTATAAGAAAAAGTTCACATATGAAGTAATACATTTTTTGTCCCTTTCATCCACCTCATGCCATCCTACCATTTGGCCCATTCTCATAGGCCTTGATCCCCTTCATTCTTGCATGCTGGATATGTGTGTTGAGCAGGAGGCAGCCAGAGGGAGCTGTCATCTAGGCAGCCATGGAAAGTCTTCATCTCATCTTCTGCCATGCATCAAAAGGGGAGCGACTTCATCCTGAAAGCCTGAGGTCTGGCTTCACTCCACCTCCAAGATCAGGGTTAGTCATGCCTCAGGACGGACCCTAACTGTCCCCAGGCTGGGAAAGTGCATGGTGTTTCCTTCCTGTTATTGACTGTATGTCATTCCCATGGTGATTCTGGATGAAGGCTATGTGTGTGTTATGGGAGTGTTTACACTCAATCCTAACCTCAGCTTCTTGTGGCTGGCTTGAATGCTTGAGTAACTGCAATGTCCTGTGGTGCTGTCTCTCTCTCTCTTTCTGTCTGTCTCATTCTGTCTGTTTGTCTGCACATGTACTCCCACTATGCAGCTAGAGCTATTGCAAGCCCCAAGATACATTAACCATAAGCAGATGGGCACCCCCCCCAAAAAAAAATAGTGGATGCACTGCTTATACAAAATTGTGGTATTAATTAAAAATTTGTAGACTGTAGTTAAGAACCATTTTTGGTTTTCATTTAGATGATGGTCTGACATCTCTTCCCACTTAACTTATGTAGGTACCATCTGATCTGACTTGGATTTCAGTATAACATTATGAGTCAGCTATAGGGCGGCCACAGTGGAGCAGCGGTTAGCGTTGCCGCCTCACAGCAAGAGGTTCTCTGGTTCGATCATGGCTGGGGTGCCTTCTGTGCGGAGTCTGCATGCCCTCCCTGTGGTCACGTGGGTTTCCTCCGGGTGCTCCAGTTTCCTCCCACATCCCAAAGACACGCTGTAGGTGGATTGGACACACTAAATTGGACCTAGGCATGAGTGCGTGCGTGTGTGTGCCTTCTGTGGAAGGTTGGGCGCCGGGCTGGTAACTCAACACCATAAAACTCCACTGCCAATCATAAGCGGACGGTGATCTGCTGTGGCGACCCCTAACTGGGAAAGCTGAAAGAAGAAGAAGAAGAAGAAGATTATGAGCCAGCTATAAAATAAAGCCTTCTATGCAGATTATTGCAAATTAGGAGCTGTCATTGAATCTCACACTGACACAGATATTCTACATGAGGGGCTGACACAGACAAACAACTGGTGTCAAGAGCCATGGACTAAAACTAAATGCCAATAAATGCATAATAGTATCCTCTGGGAAGTCATCCATCCCTGGTAACTATCATATTGACAACAGACCCCTTAGAGTTGACCCAGTAGTCAGGGACTTAGAGACAAGGATAGATAGTAATCTAGCCTTTGATCATCATGTGTCTGTAGTGGTGAGGAAATAATTCTATGATGCGCAACTTATAAACAAAGGTATGAGATCTATGTCCAAGGAAGTCATTGTTCCACTGTATTTGGCATTCATCAGACCTATCATTGAGTACAAAATCCCCTTTGGTATGTACCTAACCAGGGATCTCCAACAAGTGGAACGTCCACAGAGGTTCCTCACTAAAAGAATACAGGGTGTAAGTAATATGTCCTATGCAGACCTCCTCAAAGCCCTATTCTTGCATTCTGTCTACTACAGGCTTTTGAGGGGAGATCTATGCCTGGCATACAGGGCATTGTTGGACCCCACTCTGATGGACCTCCTGCATATCCACGAAACAAACAGCACTAGAATTATCCATTCTAAAGACTTAAACCTTGCCTGTGATATAAATAGGACCTGCTGGAGAGATAGGTATGTATCCCAGAGACTACCCCATCTCTGAAACAGGCTACCCATCCATGTGAAGCAGAGTTCCTCCCTAACCCAATTCCAGTGCAACTTGAACAGCTGGATGGGAAACCAGAAATTCATCTCTGGTTTGGCACCTATGTCTCTAATGGATACAGGTATCATAGGTTCATAGGTTTATACTAGGCTATCTGTCCTAAGGCATTTATAAGCCTAGCCCAAAGTTTTGTGCTTATGTTATGTTAAAAAATATTGTGCCCATTAGTTTGTTTTGCCTCTGTCCAGCAGTGACACAGAGATGATTCCCGGGGTAAACCTACGATCTCCCATCCACCAGTCAAGATTTCTCTTGAACAGAGCCAGCGAGGTGTTCTGCCTCACATGGACCGGGATTTTAAATGGTTTGTCTACCAGGCCCATGGTTACACTTATCAATGGTAGCAGAACTTGTCAGAGATTTGGGATGCATGGGTAGGCTTAAAAGGCCCTTGTGGTTGTTAACCTAGTAAACACCTATGAACCTATGAGCTGTTAATATATACAGTGGATATAAAAATTTTACACACCCTTGTTGAAATGGCCGTTTTTTGTGGTATAAAAAAATGAGACCACAATAAATCATTCCAAAACTTTTCCCACCTTTAATGTGACCAATAACCTGTACAATTCAATTGAAAAACAAACAAATCTGTTAGGGAGAAAATATAAAAAATAAAAAATGTACAATAAGCTGGTTGCATGTGTGCACACCCTTAAACTAATACTTTGTTGAAGCACCTTTTGATTTAATTACAGCATTCAGCCTTCTTGGGTACACACCTGCCATCAATTAAAGAGGCTCTGATTAACCCCAAATAGAGTTCAGCTGTCCTAGTAGAATTTTCCTGACATGTGCTCAGTTGCCTGCTACAGCAAAAGCCATGGTTCACAGAGAGCTTACAAAGCATCACAGGGATCTCATTGTTGAAAGGTATCAGTCAGGAGAAGGGTACAGAAATATTTCTACAGCATTGGATATACCATGGAACACATTGAAGACAGTCATCAAAAAATGGAGAAAATATGGGACAACGGTGACATTGCAAAGAACTGGTCCTCCTTCCAAAATTGATGAAAAGACAAGACAAAATCTCATCAGGGAGGCTGCCAAGAGACCTACAGCAGCACTGAAGAAGCTGCAGTTATTTCGGGTAAGTACTGGTTGTGTACTACCTGTCACAGCAATCTCCCGTATTCTCCATATGTCTGGGCTATGGGGTAGGGTTGCAAGACAGAAGCCTTTTCTTACACAGGGAAATATTCAGGCCCAGCTAAAATTTGCAAAACAGTACATCAAGTCTCCCAAATGCATGTGAGAAAATGTGTTATGGTCTGATGAGACCAAGGTTGAACTTTTTGGCCACATTTCCAAAAGGTATGTTTGACGCAAAAACAACGCTTCGCATCACCAAAAGAACATCATCCCCACAGTGAAGCATAGTGGTGGCAGTATCATGCATTGTGGTTGCTTTTCTTCAGCTGGAACTGGGGCTTTAGTCAAGGTGGAGGGATTTATGAATAGTTCCAAATACCATTCACTTTTGGCCCAAAACCTTCGGACATCTGCTAGAAAGTTGAAGATGAAGAGGAATTTCACCTTTCAGCATGACAATGACCTCACGCATACTTCCAAATCAACAAAAGAATGACTTCACCAGAAGAAAATTAAAGTTTTAGAATGCCCCAGCCAGAGCCCAGACATAAATCCAATAGAAAATCTGTGGGGTGACCTAAAGATGGCTGTGCACAAGAGATGCCCTTGCAATCTGACAGATTTGAAGTGCTTTTGCAAGGAAGAGTGGGCAAATATTGCCAAGTCAAGATGTGCCATGCTGATAGACTCCTACCCAAGAAGACTGAATGTTGTAATTAAATCAAAAGGTGCTTCAGCAAAGTATTAATTTATGGGTGTGCACACTTATGCAACCAGCTTACTGTACGTTTTTTATTTTTTATATTTTTTCCCCTAACAGATTTGTTTTTCAATTGAATTGTACATGTTATAGGTCACATTAAAGGTGGGAAAAGTTTTGAAATGATTTATTGTAGTCTCATTTTTTATATCACAAAAACCTGGCATTTTAACAGGGTTGTATAAACTTTTTATATCCACTGTATAATACCAAAGTGAGAGGAAGGCTTGCCGTTCCAAGTCTGCAGTGGCTTTCATAGCCAGTCTTCTTCCTTGACCTTTACCTATAGTTGATCCAGGTTGCATAGATTTCCCTCACTGCTCTTGATCAACTCACTACTTAGATACTCTTCTATCTGAAATTACTGCAGTCTTTCAGTAGGTGAGATCCACATCATTACTCTGTTGAAAAGAGGTGACTTGGGGGTCATACTCAGATCAAGCAGTTGACCAGAGAACCTCAGTCCACTTAAGAACCACCCCTTCTACACACGCACACAGGCATACATGCACACACATTCATTTACACACTGTTGAATGACAGTCCTCTAGAATACTATTTTCAGGTTAGACTATGACATGCTAGTAGATGACAGCAAGGTATTAGTCAGATTGGTTTTGCCTCTAAGCAACATATCTGCCAATGGTGTAACTGAAGTCAATTTCATAGTATTCCAAAATGCCCAACAGTCAGGGCAGCTCAGTGCAGTACTATTTCCTTTTAACAGAGCAGCGAAAAAACACCACTACAGATTTAGAACCACCAACCTCCCCTCTCACTTTGGTATTATACATCCACTCTTGGCTACTTCTATACCCAAATAAATCGTGTTAACTTATTCTGGACAATTTGGTGCTTCACCTATGTCATCAGGGCGTGGCCAAGATGGTGAGCAGTTAACAGCACTATTTTTTAGTTCTGCTTCATTTTAACATCTTTGACAGGATTTCTACTAAGAAAAAGCACAATAGCCTTAAGCTGATTACATTAATAGCAGAAGTAGGGGCATCTGCATTGCTAAGATATGAGTAAATGATTCATACGCATTTTATTCAAGGATTAACCTGGAGAAGATTTTATAGATCACTGATGGGCATTTGCTCTTTGTATGTGTAGATGATTTCATAGTTCATATGGCAGCGGGCTGGTAAGTTTCTAACCTTGGACCTATAAAAGTAACTTCCAGCTGTATGACTTTGTAGCATCCATTTTGGCGTGCAATGTCACGATAAGGAAGCTGGAGGTATAGGTGGAAACAGTATAGTTTTCAGATCAGGACTATACAGACTTGAATCGTTTTGCTATATCCTCTTGTTTCTTAGAGTCTCACGCATGCAAATTTTATTGGCTAAAATTAATTGTCTGCTTGCATCTTGTCTTATGAGAAATGCTGTGCAGAATTTATTGGAGGAGGGAGACAAGAGTAGTGTTTTCTTAATGCTGGTCATAAAGGAACTTGATAAATAATTAATATGTAGAAATGTGTTGCTGAACAGCACAGAATACCTAATAGACTAACCGAGCGAGCAGCGCATGTGCTGGTAAGTGCCTTTTGAGGATTGGGACAGAAGTAGTAACATTACTGTGGTTGATAAATGCACATTCCACTTAAGTGCTCTGTCTCACATTTGTTAGAACAACTGGTAGATCATTTGGAAGCTAGAGGAGTAAAGAAGGACAAAGATAATGTACAAAATGTGATATAGTAAAGGCATGCATGCACTCCAGCTGCAGTCATACCTCCTGCAAGACTGCTATTACTGATTTCCAGGACACAGAAGTAGATATGTAAAAGCACTGCAATGACTTTCTTGACAAGTTGGTACCTACAGCTGTAGCCTCTTTCACCAACTGTTTTTGCAGCTCTAGTAGCAAGACTTACATCCACAGATAAATGCTTGTACTCATACACACAGGCTGTACATATGGTTGCAGGCACACACACACACACACACACACACACACACACACACACACACACACACACACACACACACACACACTCATGTAAACACTAGAAAACGTTATGTATGCGTGCTTTTCCCCAGCACAAACTACTGTCTTTGCATTTTGTCACCTTTCTCAGATTTATAAAGCCCTGAACAGTAATTGGGTGTGGTGTATACCTGCCTCTGTGTGCACTTTGTAGCTGAATGTACCCAGTGCTGTATGTCCTTATTCAGGCTGCCAGTTGCCCATACTACTGACTGTGTATAGTATGCCCTGTATCCAGGCAACATGTACCCTTTGACTATACTCTGTATGTCTTGTATGCACCATACCCAGGATTTTATGTGCCCATTGAATTTGTTCTGTGTGTCCTGCATTCAGGCTGAATGTACTTACTGACTGAAGTCTGCAAGTTTTCTATTCCATTGTCATGTACCAACTAACTGTATGCTGTTTGTCCTCTAGTCAGGACTGACTGTGAGTAATATGTCCTGTATCCAGGGCAAAAGTGTCCACTGACTGTATGCTGTATGTCCTGTATTCAAGAAACTTGTCCTCACTGACTGTAATCTGTATTACGTATACCCAGAGCTCATGTACCTACTGACTATGTCCTGCATAGACTGCAGAGAGACCACATATTTTAAATCATATGCTGTGTATCATATATCCAGGCTACATGTAACTATTAACTGCATACTACATGTCCTACATTAATAACATGCATAAACTGACCATATGCTGTATGTCTTTCACCCAGAGTGCTTGTACCTACTGTCTGCATAGTGCATGCCCTATAATCAGGCTATGTGTACCATCTGGCTGCATTCTGTATCCTGTATCCAGGCTGCATGTATTCATTGACTGCTTGCCACATGTCCAATATCTATTACATATATACCCACTGACTGCATGCTCTATGTACTATATCCAGTTTGCACATACCTACTAAATTCTTGCTACATATCCTGTGTGCAGGCCACATTCCTTAATGATTGAATTCTACATGTCCTGTATCCACACTGCATTTTCCTGTTAAATATATGAGGTATGCCATGCAGACAGAGCACACACACACACACACACACACACACACACACACACACACACACACACACACACACACACACACACACACACACACACTGTATGTTCCATGTTCTGCATCAGTGTTGCCTGCATCCCTAACTGTATGCTACATGTCCTTCACACAGGCTGCATGCTCGCACTAACTTTGTGGTGTATGATATATATCCATGCCACATACACAATAACTGTATGCTGTGTCTTCAACACATACATGCACAGATTGCACACTAAAAGTCCTATTATCCAGGCAGTATGCATCTACTGATTTTATCATAGTCATCTTGCATGCAGGCTGCTTATATCCACTGACTGCATGCTGTGTCTCCTGTATCCAGGTTTCATACATGCATGTGGTAGACAGGGAGCATACAGTCAATGTGTGCATGAGGTCTGTATAAAAGACAATATTGTACTTCACTCTCCAGCTTACAGAGCTAAGGAATCAATGTGACACTGGGCTCAGAAACCAGGGGAAGGGAAAAGTGATAAAGTTAGTTTTTATAGTACACGTGTTGCCTGAATTCATCTCAATATATGAACCACAAGATAAAGATGTTATTGCTTTTTCCTTCATTGGGTTTTATGGGAGATGACTGCAAAATGTTCTTCGGAGCTTTCCACCCATGATCTATTTCTGCTATAGCCTTGTCAGAAATTGAACTAAGCTTTACTGAGAGAGACCTAGGCTGAGCTACTTCACCCTGTGAACCACCTAAGCTGCAAGTCGTAGCTTTTTAACATTCTTAGCACCACTTGTCTGAGACGACACTGACTCGGTTGTATTAGAAGCCAGTTACACTGTAATCTATTAATCTTGCCCTAAAATAAATTGTGCTTGTCAGTGTTTTTTTTCTTTTTTTAACTGTGCTTGTCAGTGTTGTCCATATGCTTAACGGAGATAAAGCCAAACATTTGGGGGTGACACCAGATGTTTTAACAGCTGCAGGGCATGGCTGCTCTACTCCTCGTTCCCTGGTGGGTGCTTATTCATAGTTCAGTGCTTTTGGCAAAATAAAGTGGTTTTACTTCAGAACAAAATGACAAAAGTTATGCTGATCTCTATGAAAATCTCTAAAGGTATCAGTTTCAGCCTTTAAATGCATCTACCATCAACTGGCACAATAAAAAAAATCATTTGTTCAACAGGCCAGCCCTTCAAGATATTCCAGTTGGCTTCTTTTCAGCAAAATAATGTAGCTTTGTTGTATTTTGATATTCAGAAGTACATGGTGCCATATAAAAATCTCAGCTGTACCACAGTAGGAGAATCTCTTCTACCTGCACCTCTGATTGTGTCAGCATAGCATATCTGCCATATGCTACCCCTAGGCAACTCTCTTTGACTGTATGCTGTATGTCTTATAACCAAGCATTATGTACTTACTGATTGTGTGCCGTATGTCCTGTGTTCAGGCCTTACATACCCTCCAAATGTATGTTGTATGGTTTGTATCCAGAACAGACCAGGACTGGTATTATCTCACTGGAAATTTGCATGAGATGTCGCTTTCATGAATGAGATGCCAGTAGAGTAAAATGTCAACATGTTTCCAGACAGTAAGTCATGCTATGATGACTATGTATCCTTTGACATCTGGTTTGCTCTTGAAGACTGAAATGTCCTTTATGCGTTACATCACCTTTACATTGGTCATGGGTAGCACCTGCAAATATTTCCATGGGTGGATCTCTTCACCTGATGGGCATACCTCTCAACTGTCTCTGACTTTGCAAAATGTCCTTGATTTTATACTACTTATTTATTTTTCCCTCGGCCCTCATAAAAATGCTAATTTTTTGTAACAACTGATGATTGCAGTAAGTTAATAATGACAGACATTAGTTTAATACTTCTTTTTTGTTCAGAAATTTCATGTTGATACAAACCTTGTTATTCCTTTAACATTTAATGAATTGAGAGTAATATTTAAAAATTGTCCTGGATTTTGGGTCTTTGCACCCCCAATCCATTTTTCGCTTTGTAATTGATTCTTGTGCAAAGAAGTTACTTCTTGCCAAATGCCACTCCAGTCAGCTGTGTTGTCACAATATATGGTTTTGTTCTTGTGTGTTTGTGTGTGTGGCTCTATGGGATACTTCCGAGACCAATGGTTTGTGTTATATGAGCTGGCAATGTAATTGGATCATGTTCTTTTATAGCACTTCCAGTTAAAGACTGATATGTTTTGGGTTCTGCTGCTTTCCTTTTTTTATTAAATGTTGCTTTTGGGCATTTATCAAAACTCTCTGATAGGCGGTATAAATGATCATTTTGTTTACATTTGAGATGTAGCTTCCAGACTTGTAACATTCATATTGAAAACGCTGGATAAACTACAAGCCACTATATTAGTTTTTAGGAAATCTGACTATATAGATAGAAAGACTAGGGAAGAAGTAAGATAGTAAGTGCTTTCACCTTCTTTAGAATCTGAACTGTCCCCGAGCATCAAAGCTGCAACATCATTATGCTGCACTAAAAGCTGTAAATTGGTTGCCAGCACAATAGAAAGCATCTCTGCTGTTGTGCAAATTCATTTTCAGATTTCTTTAGACCATCCCATCTTATCCTGGAACCTCCACTTCAGGGCAGTACTTATGGCATTCTGTTCAGTATTGTCCGTGCTTCGCATTACCATTCCACAGCGCTGCCTTTGATGTAGTTAGTAGTGTAGCAAAGCATTCAGAAACAGGGGCACACTTATTTTCAGATTATTGGTGTGTTTGTATAGATCTATTGCTAATAGTTGATCCAGTGAAATGGTGACGTATTATACAAGGAAAAATACAGTACAAGCCATCCTGTGTTCAACCTCCCCCTGCTAATTTTATCTATATTAACGCCTAGATCAAGCAATCCCCAGCGTAAAATGAATATCTCCCTACTCTGCAGACTGACAGTCTTGCAGAGCTGTTAACCATCTGCATATGTTGACCAGCATGGGTTGAGAATACATAGGTCGACTATACGCAAATTTTGAATTACACGATACCCACATATCTATATCTAATCTATAAATCTATATCTCTCTCTCTCTCTCTCTCTTTATATATATATATATATATATATATATATATATATATATATATATATATACATATATGTGTGTGTGTATATATATATATATATATATATATATATATATATATATATATATATATATATATATGTAGACACACACATATATGTGCATGTATATATATAGACTATTAGGCTATATGGGAAATACAATAAAACACAAATTAAATATAAAACTCTTACATAAATATAATTCTGTCATATAACCCCTTCCCCAAACACTGAATCCAGCCACAAAGCACCAGCTTGGCAAACCAATTGATATGCCAGAATCATTTGCAATCTATTCATCACCAAAGCAGATTAAAGGCTTCTCTCTCTTTGTCAATGCTCTAATCCTTTCTAGAAATAATTCTCAGCAAACATAAATGTAAAAATATATGCTGCTGCCTTGAAAACCAAAGATGTTTTTTCTACTATCATTTTATCAGACACCAGGGGAAATCAGACAACAGCTCTGTATGGATCTGAAGCCACTCAGCTTGACTGTTTCACTTGCATTGAAACCGGCATCTACAGAGGTTGCTCACAGGCAAATGAATGCATGTCTTACAGTTGCATGTACAGATGAGATGTACTTCCTCCTAAATGGAAAAGGATGTGACCTAAGGGTTTCACTTGGGAGCTGTTAATGATTTGTGGTTATTATTACCTCAGGAGGCATAATAAATAGCAAACAGAGGCAGGAGATATATTTTGGCCTGCATGAGGTCCACATGAGTGTGTCCAGCATAACATGATAGTTGCTATGGCTAGTTCATTAGCCTTAATGCTGTACATCAGTATATAATGCCTTCTTTTTTAAAGCTGGAGAATATCCATGTATATGTGGTGGCATGTTTTTCCAAATCAGTATTAGCACACTTCTGAAATTCTTTTACTTTTTCTTCTGTCATTGTTAACCATGTAAACAATGAATCTCTAGGTCTTCTTACAACACTTTCTGCTCTTCCGGTAAACATGGTGTACTCAATATATCTGTTGTGTGCAGTTTCTTGCCTGGTCTGTATTTCAGTTTTAGATCATACAGATGTAGATTAAGCAATATCTTCGGCTGCACAAGTAGAAGCCACACAAGCAGTGATTTACAAAAAGAAAAATAATGAGAAGAGTTCAGTGTTATGGAACAAGAGCTCAGTGTTATGGAACAAGAGTTCAGTGTTATGGAACAAGAGCTCAGTGTTATGGAACAAGAGTTCAGTGTTATGGAACAAGAGTTCAGTATTATGGAACAAGAGTTCAGTGTTATGGAACAAGAGTTCAGTGTTATGGAACAAGAGTTCAGTATTATGGAACAAGAGTTCAGTGTTATGGAACAAGAGTTCAGTGTTATGGAACAAGAGTTCAGTATTATGGAACAAGAGTTCAGTGTTATGGAACAAGAGTTCAGTGTTATGGAACAAGAGTTCAGTATTATGGAACAAGAGTTCAGTGTTATGGAACTGAACACAAGGATTTTACTCACTGACACCTGTTAGCTGTGGAATGTCATTCCTCTAGCAACCCACTTACAGCCTTATGGTCTGTGCCATTTTTAAATCAATTTTAAAAACAAAGCCTTACAAATACAAATGTCTTCTGAACAGTAAATTATGTTACAAAGGTGCAGAAAACAATGTTGTTCAGCACAAAAAATGTCCTTTACTTATAGGTCCCCCTCCATGTCCCAGGAAACCCAAACTATTTATCTCAATGTACTCGAGTCCCTCAATGTTCAACACAATACAATATTCATGGGGATCTCAACTACCTCTCTATAGCCTGGGAGTCCTACATCACTACTAACGCATAAGTCCAGTGATTCCTAAACATTGTTAATACCAACATCCTGGAACAGTTGGTCGGTCTATTCTCCTACCAGGGGTACTAACTTCCTTGACCTTATACTCATGAACATGAGGTGGTAATGATCCTCACCCAATGTAATGTCTCCACTCATCAGATCTGACCATTAGGCAGTATTACTTCAAATAAAAATTAAATTTGGGGATCCAGCAAAACCAAAAACCATAAACCTTTAGGAACAATTCCAAGGCTAACACTTCTCTACTAAGGAACACCTTGGTTAAATTCCAAGCACCTCCAAACCCAGTAAACACCATAGAATATGCTGAGCTATTTACAAAATCTCTGTACAGCCATATATGAGTTATGCCCACTCATATTAAGAATAAGACAAACTCAAAGGACAACCTCGAAGGCAATACACAATTGTCTACAGAGCTCTTTGTAAATGTAGCCACCTATACTGAGCCAGAAGACATAGCAAGCCTCCTGAATGATAAATTCAGCTCCAGCTTTACTCCTCTCTCTCCCTCAACCTTCCCTCAGGAAATATCATCAAGTATAATTCCCCCTACTATCACTAGGGAACAGGTCCTTAATGCTCTCTCTAAGACCAAGAACTCTGCAATGGACCCAGACACTATCCCAGGATGCCTTTTAAATAGCATGAAACATGACCTATCAGGGCTTCTAGAATTACTATTTAACTGTAGTCTCCAAACAGGTTTTGTGATCACTAGTCTTATATGTAAAGCCATGGAAAGAATTATCATGGAGATGATCAACAGAGATATAGTAAACCTCGAGACACTGAACCAACCCAGTTTGACTTTGTTAAGGGCACATCATGCCTACTCAACCTGGTGAACGTCTTTGAGAAGGCCACCAAAGCAATGGATGAGGGCAGAATTGTTCACACTGCCTACGTTGACATGGCCAAGGCATTTGACACAATACCCCACTAGGGCATTGTTGACAGACTCAAGAGGTTAGGTACAAACCCGTATGTCACCCAGTGGATAGCCAGCTGGCTCACAGACAGGACCCAGGAAGTTAGAATTGGAGAGTCCACCTCTACGAAGAGACCAGTCACAAGTGGAGTCCCTCAGGTATCAGTCCTTGGACTGCTCCTTTCTGGCATTTACTTCTCAGAAGTTAAGATACTTCTCAGAAGTTAAGGCCAATGTCAGTGGTTTCTGGCGGCTGACTACATTTGCAGATGATTGCAAATTAGGAGCTGTCATTGAATCTCACACTGACTAAAATGTTCTCTAGGAGGGGCTGACACAGACAAACAACTGGTGTCAGAGCCATAGACTAAAACTAAATACCAAGAAATGCATAACAGTATCCTTTGGGAAGTCATCCATCCCTGGTAACTATCATATTGACAACACACCCTTTAGAGATGACCCAGTAGTCAGAGACGTAGGGACACACGTAGATAATAATCTAACCTTTGACCATCATGTGTCTCCAGTGGTGAGGAAATCATTCTATACTGCACAACTTATAAACAAAGGTATGGCATCTAAGTCCAAGGAAGTAATTCTTCCACTGTATTCAGCATTCATTAGACCTATCACTGAGTACAATGCCCCCTTTAGTATGTACCTAACCAGGCATATCCAACAACTGGAATGTTCAGAGGTTCCTCACTAAAAGAATATAGAGCGTAAGTAAAATGTCCTTTGCAGACCGCATCAATGCCCTATCTATGTATTCTGTCTCCTACAGGCTTTTGTGGGGGGATCTATGCCTGGCATATGAGGAATTGTTAGAGCCCACTCTGATGGACCTCCTGCATAAGCACAAAACAAATAGCCCTAGAATTACCTGTTCTAAAGACTTAAACCTTGCCTGTGATATAAATAGGTCCTGCTGGAGAGATAGGTATGTATCCCAGAAATTACCACATCCATAGAACAGGCTCCCCATCCATGTGAAGCAGAGTTCCTCCCTAACCCAATTCAAATGCAACTTGGACAATTGGATGGGAAACAGGACATTCATCCCTGGTTTGGCACCTGTGTCTGTAATGGACACAGATAACCTGTAAATGGTTCAGCTACCAACCCCCTGCTTATACTTATCAAGGGTATCAGAACTTGTCAGAGATTTGAGATGCACGGCTAGGCTTAAAAAGGCCCTTGTCATTGTTAGTCTAGTAAACACCTATGAACTATGAATAAGCCACACTGGTAGAATTACAGTATCAATTGGTTATACAACAAAAGTAAAAAAAAAATCTTGGCCCATCATATGAGGAACAAAGCTATATATACTAAAAGCCCCATAACTAATCTAAACAGGTATCTAAAAGGCTTAATTAATACTTCAGATGTTAAATGTGAGGAAAAAATAGGTTTTCAGGTAAAGGACAACCACAGAGCTTTCTACAGCTATGCCTGGAACCTCAGAGGAAATACACAACAATGCACAGAACTTATTGTAAAAGGCATCACCCACACTGAACCAGAGGTCATTGCCAACCTTCCAGGTTCAGATCAAATTTATCCCACTACTTCCCCTTGATAGTCCAAAGGAGATACTGCATACCACAATCCCCCCAACCATTACTAGGGAACAGGTCATCCATGCACTTTCCAAGGCCAAAAATACTGCATCGATGGGCCCTGATAATGTTTCAGGATGTTTAATAAATAGCAAGAAACATGACCTCTCTGGTCCACCCTAATCACTTTTCATCTGGAGCCTTCAGTCAGGTTTTGTGTCCAAGGAATGGAAGATGGCTACAGTCATTCCACTGCACAAAGGAGGTCCAACCACTGATCTGGGCAACTACAGGCCTATATGTCTTACCACCCTCATATGTAAAGCCATGGAAAGAATCATCATGGACATGATAATTGAGGATATAGGTAACTGCAAACACTGGACCCATCACAATTTCACTTTGTTAAAGGAAGGTCATGCCTATTAAATCTGGTGGACATTTTTTGAGAGAGTCACCAAAGCATTGTATGAAGAAAAGACTATGCACATAGCTTACCTCAACCTGCCCAAGGCTTTTGATACAATACCTTACTCAGGCATTATAGACAAGCTCACTAATTTAGGTATAAACCCTTTTATCACCCGCTGGATAGCCAACTGTCTCACTGATAGGACCAAGGTGGTCAAAATAGGTGAGGCCACCTCCACCAAGAGGCTAGTCACCAGCTGAGTTCCCCAGGGCTTGGTACTGGGCTCACTCCTTTTTGTCATCTATTTCTCTGAACTGGAAGCAAGTGCTGAAGGTTTATGGCTGACTAAGTTTGCAGATGATTGCAAGCTGGGAGTTATCATCAACTCCTCTGCAGAAACTAGCATTCTTTAAGAAGGTCTATTTCTGATTAATAAATGCTGCAAAAGCCATGGTCTTAAACTCAATGCTAAGAAATGCTAATTGTACCCTTTGGGAAGCCAACCATCCAGGCTAATTACTATTTTGATATTACACCCCTAAGAGTCAACCCAGTGGTCAGAGATCCAGGTATGCATGTAGACAGTAGCCTTACCTTCAACCACCATGAGGATACAGTGGTGAGGAAATCCTTTTATGCTGTGCAACTAATATGTAAGGGCATGGCATCTAGGTCAAAAGAGGTCATTAGCCCACTGTACTCTACCCTTGTTAGACCAGACATAGAGTACAATGCTCTGTTTGGTATGTATGTCCCCAACCAGGCACATGCAACAACTAGAGCAACTTCTGAGGTTCCTTACAAAAAGATTACAAGGTGTAACAAACCTGCCTTATGCAGAGCACCTTAAAGCCTTTTCTGTCTACAGATTGCTGAGGGGTGATCTATGCCTGGCTTACAGGGCATCCACAAACCCCACACTTACGAATCTCCTACATATTCGTAAGTCAAAGAGTACCAGAAATACAAGGTCTAAGGACCTGAATTTTGTCTGGGTTATTAGCCTAGTAACAATCTATGAACTTATGAGTCTATGATGAAAGTTAATTTATTCAAAGTCTTTACATCAATACAGTAGTAACTCAAAAAGTCCCAAACCTGCGATTTACTCTTGAGTTTCACAAAGCACTGTTCATGCCTTGGAAAGGATACCACTTAGACATATAGTATCACCAACACGTTGTTCGACCAGACTTACTCTTTCATATGATGTCAAGTGTTCCTTTCTGGATACCTGCTTCCTTATATAGTTACAGAAATATGAAACAAGAAGCTAATATCCATAATTAACAATGTAAACAACACTTGCTATATCTCAAACTGTACAATGTACATTGCAAATGTCAGTGATGGTTTATTCAGCATCTTCTGTGGTTTATACCAATACCAAATAATAGTTTATGAGTCACTTGGATTGGGCAGTATTAGTGAAAATATGGAAATATTGTATATTCTTATAATGTTAAACAACTGCCATTATCCACAGTGAAATAGTATTTTTCTATTTCCCACTGTGACATTTCACACTGTGTCTCTGAATGACATGTAGCTCACTCAGCCATGAAATACTAATATAAATAGGAAAATGTTTGTAGTAAGTAGCAAACACCAATGCATTCTAGGCAAGCAATATAATGCTGCTTCTTGCATCCTACCCTTTCACATCCTGTATATTATTGATTGTAAGTAAATTAATTAATTAAATTGAATACATACAATCTGGTGATAGCATAAGGAACCATGGGTGCTACCTGGAAAGTACACCAAAAAGGTGAACCTACAGGTACCAACTCATCCTCTTTATAGTCAACCAAGTATAATCCAGTGGAATTTCAATTACATCACATGTTTTGTGCACCTTCTTCCTATTTTGTCATTTGCCATTATTTTTTAACACATTCTCAAATGACTTCTCATTTTGCCTTTGACTCACATTTTATCTTACACGTTTCCATTTCTTCAATCAATTGATTTTACCATGTGCTAGTAATTTCACTTGTTTTACATTTATTCACAGCTTTGATAAGGGAGAGTTTATTTATTTTAATACTTTTCCATTTGTTTGGTCATTTTTGTGCCACAAACTATTCTTTGTCTTAATAGTGAATCATATAACCCAACAAAATGATAGTATTTGGGTCAATTACTTATCTCACTAACATAAGCATATAGGACTTTGTGCCTGAACAGATAGTAATTAAATGATGAATCCCTTCTAAGCTTCCCTTTTTGCAAATGGTACAGTTTTAGTATTTAGCCCATGTACAATGAATAAATAATCAAATTACTGGCTCCAAAGTTTCCAATTGTCCATGCTTTTCCTAATAATTTGACTTGGAGTATTTTTTCCACTGGAAGCTATACTTTTGTACTTCAAAACACAAATATGCTCTCTACAAAAAAGTAGTGTTCCATTTCAACTTCTGACTATCAATTTTTCAACCAAGGTAAAATATGAGGTCCTGACATTTGTGTTAGTGATATGGAGGTGGTGGTTCAGATGGATGTTAAGATATTACTATTATAGATAATAATATAAAATATAAGATATTATATAAGATATATATTGTTTTAGTGTGAAGCAGGGACATATCTTTCATCTGCAGAATGTACACATTTTTGTCTTATTTTTTTTTGTCTGCTCCTCATAAAATTTGTGTTTTTTTCAGCAAGTAATTGAAGACTGAAGTCAATGAATAATGATGTACATTTGAGTTCCAGGCTTCATATCCTTCAGAAATGCATGTTAATGTAAAACCTATTATTCTACCAACTTTCTAAGTTTATAAGAGCAGTATTTCAAATTAGTCCCTGACTTTGGCTCCTTGCACCCCCCCCATTATTTTTGGCTTTGTTCAGATTTCTTGCACTTAGAGGTGAAGTAGTATGAGGAGGGGTTCTGTCATACCCTGGAGAGAGTTCCTTCTCTTGGACACATAAAAATGGCTTGGCTTATCAGCTCTGCCCATAAGGTATGGATTTTAGTTACCCAGCTGCCTGTGTACTGTAAGTTGTACATGTTCTCCTTTACTGTTGTTTGACCCCACGATCTTATCGGAAACAGTACTCCATGTGCCTACTTTTGTTTCAGTGTGAATGCACTTCCTCACATTCCCTTTGATGTATCTCCTTAGGTGATTATAAGAAAGTGGATTATTGGCACATGTAATCAAGAATAGATATGCCTCTGTATTCCCACCACAATGAATGACAACTTTGTGAGTTAGTATTAACAAGGACAACAATGACTCACTTTTCTGAACCAAACAAATAAGTACAAAAAACAAAAGACTTTTTGTTTGCTTTGCTTTATATAGTATGCAGCAGTGGTAGTTAGGATGGAGAGAAGGCAGGTGTGAGTTAAACCGATGGGAGTGCATTGCATTCAAGGGTGACATAAGGTAGCCAGGTATGACAGTGTGCGACACCCCTGTGAAGTTTGTGTTGACATCATGTAAGCTGAATGCACTTCTATGGTTATATATGCTGAACCCTTCGTAAGTGCTGGAATGTGGGGAGCCAGTCTAGACAAAGAGCAGAGAACTGATGTAATATCTGACCTTGCTGTAGTGATACTTTAGTTTAATAGTGCAATATATTAAAATTAAATTAAAGACACGTCAGGCCAGAGCCAGGTTCCATAATTCTTTTCTGCTGCTTAGATTAAATAAAAATGTATGCCAAGCAGGTGTCTTTACACATTTGAGAAAGCCTGTGCATGGGCAAAGGCATTTTTATGGGGGTGAGGAATGGAATAAGAATGTTTTGTGCAGCAATGACATATTACTTAATATACAGTAACAACAAAATTCATTTATTCATTTCCTAGTGAATCCAGTTCAGGTCACAGGCGACCCTAGAGCCTAACATAGCTGTTACTTTACAAAAGTCAGAAGAATCAGTCATGAACTAGGCATCCACCTATTACAAGATGCACATTACAAGAAGCACATAGTCATTCGCAGTTCGCGCAATAGGTGTTGGGGTTTTAGTATTCGCTTAATAATATTTTTGCTCTCGTAATATAGACCCCACTGTGGGTCTATATTAGCTTTGCGAAAGTCTGTTTATGCGAATATGTAAACGTCTACACGTATTGCGTGAAACAGACTTATAGCAAAAGTACAAAACCACGATTTCAGAAATGTCGAATTACCATGGTTGGCTCTCTGTGGAATAGCTGTATAAGGCAAGAGTTGGATAGTTACGGACTTTAGGGTTAGGGTGCAGGGTAAGGTGAGTGCATAGATAGGTTATGTATGTTAGATTTAGTGTAGGGTTAGAAGTAGGGTTTTGTTAAATGTATGTATGTGGATTATTTATTTTGTTTGTGTATATCTGTGTAGGGGAAGTGTGCGGTAGTTACGGACCTTAGGGTTAGGGAGGGGGTTAAGGATAGTGCATAGATAGTTGTGTAAGTGGGGTTTAGTGTAAGGTTAGAAGTAGGGTGTTTTGTACTTTACTTTAGGGTTAGAAGTGGGGTTTGGTTAGTGTATGTATGTGCTTTATTTATTTTGTTTAGGTAGGCAGTATGTAGCGGGTGGTGGGGTTGGCCGAGTATGACAGTTCGACATTTAAAATTTTGCGGTTTAGTGCATTTGGGATATCTGCGGTTCGCACAATCGGTGTCTGAGTTTTAGTATTCGCTTAATAGTATTTTCACTCTCATAATATAGCCCCATTCACTGTTAAAGAACACAAAAAGGCAGACACCTCGTACTGCAAGACCTTTTAAAATTCACATAGCCACGTTGTTTTAGTGTGTCAAATACTTATGAGCAGATGACCCTTCAGGATCCGACAGGCCAACACCAATTAAAAGCGTACTTTCCAGAAAATAAGCAAGTAATGAAAAAACCTTAACGCCAAGTTTATTAAATAAAAATAAAAGCGTTTTCACTGAAGACCATTCACTGTTACACAGCACACACAACTACGGACAATTTGAAGGATTGTTACTTTACTTTATATACATATTCTCCCCCACACAGTTATATGTATAGAAAATATTAACAGATCTACAATATTATGTCTAGTGTAGTATTAAATGTACAATGATGGGGTGAATAACAGCATCCGTAGTCTTAATGTGTTTATTTTTTTATTTATTTGCATTTGTTAATTGAGAATTAATAGCTAAGAATATCTTATTTTCAGAAGAGACTTTCGGAGAAAATCTCCAAAAAGTGGTACTTTATTGTAATCTACATATACAGTAGCTATTGAACAGGGGGTGCCCTACTCATGCAAGTTTATGCATTTTAGCTTTTTTATCTTCTGTACTGTTCTGCATTTTGGGTTTATCACCTAAAAATGAACACATTCACTCAACCTGACCTTTCTCATGGAACTTGTTACAATGTGTTTCTTTAAATCAACAGTCATTTGTGTAATACATTGTACTAAAATTTATCATAACAAAAATGCTTTGTCCTGCAAGCAGTTTTAACAATTGATTTATTAATGGGGCATTCACCCTTGTCTGGCTACAATGTAAAGCCTTGAGTCACTTTTTCCAGGGGGCTGTGAGAGTGACCACACATTGAGTCACCTTTTTTTCCAGGGGGCTGTGAGAGTGACCACCCATAATGCAGAAATAAATATTAGTATCTCAGTGATATGTTACTACAGTGATGCAGGCAACTAAGATTTGACATGCTGTGCCGGAGTGACTGTGGCATGAGCTCTGGAAGTCTGAGCAGTGGCATTTAATCCTTCAATCAGATGATTCTAGAACTTAAGAATTGTTTTATTGATTTAATATAAATACAATGTATACACCTCAAAGGCTCGTAATGGTTTTAGCTGCTCTTCTACATAACCAGATATGCTTTCAGGTTTTCATTGGATTATTTTGTGCAGATTATATCACACAAGCATTTACTGATGGCTTTGGAGTCACATAATTTTGCAAAATCTATGCAATATATTAAAGCAATTTGGATCTGGGCTTGATCTGGTGTTATCAAATTTGTACAACAGCTTATATATTTTAGGGTCCATTACAATATCAGTGCTGAAATTGTATTTGCAATTTTGCTGTTATTTAATTTGAATACAGTTCCAGTATTTCATCACAAAATGACATTTCATGCATCATAGCACTGAAATCACCCACACTGTCAACATGATCTGCTATGTTGAGACACAGTTGTGTTGCTCATCCATATATTGCTTATCATTTTCTTTCTTATCTTAACACAGTGTTAGATTTCTGTCAGAAGTTATTTTCAGAATGTTTTTTTGCATAGATTACTGCATAATGAACCAACAACACAGCATGCTTCTATAAGTCTGTTTGTTGAAAGTGCTTATTGAAATATTTAAGTATGTGATCTTCTAGGTAAATATTGAGCTTTATGTGAAAAAATTGTGTTAATATTAAGTAATTCATTTAAGTAAATGCATGACTCTCGCTTTCTGCCTATGTCTATTTATGTGTATATTTGTGTATGTATGTATATATATAATATATATATATATATATATATATATATATATATATATATATATATATATATATATATATTCACACACACACACCCACACACACACACACACACACACACACACACACACACACACACACACACACACACACACAACACATATATATGAATGGACTAGGACTACTGTGTGTGTGTGTGTGTGTGTGTGTGTGTGTGTGTGTGTGTGTGTGTACATGGGTGAGAAGTATGGGATGGTGTGATGTTGAGTGCATGTCTGTATGAGTGTGTGTGGGGGGTGGGGGGTAGGGGGAGTGCTATACCAAGGCAATACATGAGCTGCCAGAGTTAATTGGTGCCACAAAGTGATTTTTGTATGAGCGATAAAAGGGAGTGATTCAGAGGCATGCAAATTAGCCAGTGATAAAGTTTTTCTCATTGTGACTAAAGCTGTTTCTAAATTGTATTTTCTGAAGTTGTGTAAATTGATCTATCTGCTTTAGGCACTTTACACAACCTCAGACACATCTTTTGGAATCCCATTCTAAGTTTATTAATTTATACTTTCTTTTTACTTTCATTTTATGCTCAAAATCAACTTTACATTAACACAAATGATTTATAGGTTCATAGGTTCATAGGTAGGTACTAGGCTATTCGCCCTAGGGCCTATATAAGCCTAGCCAAAAAATGTACCCTGGCTTTCGCCACCCAAGAAAATTATTTTCCTGTGCCCCTGTCGAGCAGAGCCACAGAAGTGATCCCTGGGGTGACTTTCCCATTTCCCATCCAATCATCAAGATTTTTCTTGAAGAGTGCTAATGAGGAGCTCTGTTTGACATAGATAGGTAGTCTGTTCCAGAGTATAGGAAGTCTCTGGGACAGGAATCTATCCCTCCAGCATGTTCTGTTTATTGTGGTGACAAGGTTTAGTTCCCTAGATCGTGTAGCTCAGAGGGATTGGGATTTCTTTAAGTGGAGCATGTCCAATAGCTCTGGGTTTGACATAGCTTTGTATGTTAGGCAGAGATCGCCCCTGATTAGGCGATATGCGATGGAGTAAAGCTGTAGTTTTTTTGAGACGGTCTGCATAGGGCATCTGTTTGAGGCCAGTAATCCTCTTTGTGAGGTATTTCTGTGGTCTTTCTAGTTGTTGTAGATGTCTTGTGAGGTACATACCAAAAGGGACGTTGTACTCTATAATGGGTCTAATGAGTGATGAGTAGAGGGGAACAATGACCTCTTTCTTTCTAGATGAGAATCCTTTTGTGATGAGATGAGCCATGTAGAAGGATTTCCTGACCACTGTGGTGATGTGATTATCAAAGGAGAGACTACTGTCCACCTGTGTCCCAAGGTCTCTTATCACATTTTCAGCATTAAGTAGACTACCAGCTATGTGGTAGTTCATGGGCACAGAGTTTTTACCAAATGGGATGACAATACACTTTTTGGCATTGAGGTTCAGGTCATGGCTTTGACACCAGGTATCTGAGTCAATGAGGCCCTTTTGTAGTTTGTCCACATCATTAGGAGTTTTGATTATGGCTCCCAGTTTGCAGTCATCTGCAAACTTTGTTAGCCAAAGACCTTCTGTGTTAGCCTGCACTTCAGAGAAGTAGATACCAAACAGCAGAGGACCCAGGACTGAATCCTGGGGTATCCACTTGTCACTGGTCTGAAGATGGATTTGGAATCCGCTACTTTCACAGTGTGGGTTCTGTCCATGAGCCAATTGGCAACCCATCTTATGACATAGGGATTTATACCTAGTTTAGTGAGCTTATCTATAATTCCAGAGTGGGGGATGGTGTCGAAAGCCTTGGCGAGATCTAGATAAGCTGTGTGAACCATTTTACCCTCATCTATGGCTTTGGTGACTGCTTCAAAGAAGTCAATCAGGTTTAGGAGATATGATCTGCCTTTTACAAATCCAAACTGGGTAGGGTCCAGAGTCTGGAGATTACCAATGTCTTTGTTTATGAGTTCCACAATGATATGTTCCATGGCCTTGCAGACCAGGCTCGTCAGTCTAATGGGGCGGTAGTTCCGGGGGTCTGTCATGGCTCCCCCTTTGTGGAGTGGGATAACCATTGCGGTGTGCCATTCAGTGGGTACAAAGCCTGAGGTGAGGCTATGATTGAACATGGTACTTAGGTAGGGTGCCAGTTCATTCTGTAGTTCGTGTAGAACACAGCCTGGGATATTGTCAGGTCCCATAGATGCTGTGTTCTTGGCTTTGGAGAGTGTGTTTTTTACCTGTGCAGCCATGATTATAGGAACTTTGCATTCTTCTGGTATAGAGATGGGCCCTATAGGGGGTGAGAGGGGGGGTAAAGTTAGCACTGAACCTATCTGCTAGGATGTTGGCAATATCAGTTGGTTCTGTATATTTAGTGCCATTGTGCTGTAACTCAGAGCAGATCTGAGTGTTCCCATTGAGATTCTTGACATAGCTATAGAATGCTTTGTGGTTGTCTTTAGAGTCAGTGGCAATTTTGTTTTCGTAACTAGCTTTGGAGGATTGTATGAGGGATCTCAGCTTCTTACTGAGGTTGACCAGGGAGTTCCTCCAGTCATGGGATTTTACTCTTTTTTGCAACAGTTTATTTCTTCTGTTGTAGAGTTTGTTTATGGCAGAGGACCACCAGATTGGCTTCCTTTTTTTGGAAGATAACATCTTGGTTCTATTAGGGATAGCATGATCCATGCACTTGTGTAAGTGCTTATAAAGTGCATTTGTGTAGGATTCAGCAGTCATACCTCTATTGTCCTTCTGCATGGGTGTCATGAAGTTTGCCACTTCTGTCTTAAGAAGTGTGAAGTTGGCTTGGGAGAAGTTTTTTACGATGGTTGTCCTAAATGGGTTGGGGGTGGGATGTGAATGTCTAGACTGATTAGCTTATGGTCGGATCTGACCAACGAGGAATTGACCTCTGGTGTGGCACAATGGTTTCCCTGTTGGCAATGACCAGGTCTAGGATATTGCTGCCCCTGGTGGGGATGTGAATAAGTTGATCCAATGCGTTGGAATTTATGAATTCTAGAAAACATTGAGCAAAAGAGCTGGTACATGAGTAGTTTTCCCAGTTAATTGTGGGGTAGTTGAAATCGCCCGTTATTAGGGTGTTGGGTTGTACCCTAATACTTTCCAGTGTATCAGGAAATGAGGAGTGGGAATCCTGGGGCATGGTGGGGGGTCTGTAGCAAGCTACAATTTGGATTGCGGTCTTACCCAGAGTTAGTTGCACTTGGATCATCTCGGATGCATTATGCTGTGCAACTAGCCTGGAGGTGTGGATATCCTTAATGAATATGGACACGCCTCCGCCTTTAGTGCTTCATTCTGGGTTAGGTGGCCGAAAGGTGTGGTATGTAGCCTGGCAATGCAGGGGTGCTCTCTGTAGCTTTGAACCAGGTCTCTGTCACTGCACAGATGTCAATGTTCTCCATTTTAAGGAGTGCCTCGAGTGAGTGCATTTTGAGGTTTAGACTTCTAGCATTGAGTAGCATTACCCTCAGATTTTGCTTGCTTGTACCTGATACGGTGGTGAATTTGTCATTTGAACCTTGCCTAAAAAAGGCACTATAGGGCTGGCAAGAGCCTTAGCCAGTATACGGAATCCTAAGGGCGGCAGGTGCAGGCCATCTCTTGCAAAGCATCGTGGTCTGTCAATCATGTCATCCCAGGCAGACAAATACTGGATCCCACTAAGAAGGATATGTTGGTTATGAAATTATGTATATTTTCCCTTCAAATTTTTTGCATAATCTAACTTCATATCCTTCAGAAAATGCATGCTAACACAAATCCTTTTATTCTAGCAACTTTCTAAGTTTATAAGAGCAATATTTAAAATCCGTCCATATTTCTGGGCCTTTGACGCACATTATTTTAGGCTTTGTCCAGATTTCTTGTGCTATGAGGTTGAGAGGTATGCACGTGCACTGTATTGTAAGGGCATATTATGTCGCATCTGGCTTACATTATAGTCATGCACCATATTGTAAGGGTATATTATGTCGCATCTGACTTGCATTGTACACTTGCACTATATTGTAAAGGCATGTTATATTACGTCTGACTGACATTGTACATGTGCTCCGTATTGTAAGGGCATATTATGTCACATCTGAGTTACATTATATTCATGTACCATATTGTGAGGGTATATTATGTCACATCTGACTTATATTGTACACTTGCAGTGTATTATAAAGGCATATTATATTGCATCTGGCTTATGTTGTGCATGTGCGCCATATTGTAAAGGCATATTGTGTTGCATCTGACTTACATTATACACATGCAACATATTGTAAAGGCATTCTGGATCCCAGACAGAGGTTGAGTACTTGTTGCCCAAAATGTACAGAAATGCGTGTTCAGTTGGATGTGCATACATTCATCCCCAATCCTGATTGCGCATATTCATTGTCATCTTTATACACTGAAGACATAGCTACATAGTAAAGAAAAAGGAGGTTATAGGTATTAACCTTAGGGCACATTATTGGTCTGCTGACTTGTTAAAAGAGGTGTAAAGTATTATTCCTAAAAACATGGAAAAGTGATAAGGAAGTGTCGGACAGAAATTTCTGAAAGGAAGTAACCAAGCCTTAAGCCTCAGGTTGAGATGTTAATTTCAGGTCAGACATTTTCACAAAATGAATCCTATTCAAGAATCAGTGGTGATACACAGTAATGCACCCAAAACAGCTATGTTTACATTTTCAGATTTAGAAATCCTGGCTGTATCCGATACAGAATCCTTTATTTGGATTACCTTGCAATCCCCAGAAAAGGAAATGAGGAGCCCTACTTTTAGCTGCATGCCAGGTGATTTCACAAAACAACTAAATCTACTTCTTTAAATGTTAATTCTTACTGTTCCAAAGATAGTTATAGTATGTATGATTGCAAATAATGTTTCAATTTTATTGCATTATATTATTTTCTATTTGTCAGCTACTATTTAAAGATTTTATTTATTTATTTATTATTTGTTTACTGGGAAAGTCTGACTGGACACAGGTCCTTTTTCAGTGGAGGCCTGGGGAGAAAAGCTCCAGTTATAAAAAATTACTAACCTCACAGAAACTGACAATGTTGTAGCTTTCGGCTTTTCCCGGTTAGGGGTCGCCACAGTGGAACCGGTCTGCTAATGATTGGCAGTGGATTTTTATGTACCGAGTTGCCAGCTCTGACGCACAACCTTCAACAAAGGTACGCCCATTCACGCATGTCTCAACACAAAAGACGCTTTAGTTGAGAATCGAACAGGAAAACGTCATACTGTGAGGCGACAATGCTACCGCAGCACCACCAGAAACTGACAATGATGTAAATATTCACAAACAACATCTACATGGACAATATAATTCTATATAAGAAAATATATTCATCACACCTTTACATAAATGTTTACAATTTTGATGAGAGAGAGAGACTAGTTTCCAGAAATTATTTACATTGTTTTTTTACATGGATATTTACAATTTTGATGAGAGGGAGAGTAGTTTCCAATCATTTACCTCTGTATGAGTATACATTTACATCACTTAAGTACATGGTTAAGCATTTACAGGACTTCTTTGACATTTACATCACACATTATATATGAATATGAACGATTCTAAAGAAAAAGAATATAGTATCC